>NC_073744.1:46755152-47056402 GCF_029784135.1 Toxorhynchites rutilus septentrionalis
ACATTGGGTACAAAGAATCGATCCAAAAAATCAGAAATCGAAATGGAAAAGATTTATCTTCTGAAAATCGATCCAAGATCGCCCAATCCTAGTTGTGAGACAATTACGCTAACCAAACAACCACTGACGCCGTCTACAATCCTTTTTTAGACATCAAATGCGTTGTGACTCAAGAGTGAATACAAAGATGTGAAGTGAAACGTAAACTTGATTTCTGATGCAAAAAAGTAGTTGCAAATTAGAGAGAGAGAGAGAGAGAGAGAGAGAGAGAGAGAGAAACGAATTCAGTCTAGGAGGAAGTCATTCCAATATACCTCGAGGTTCATTTGACGATGAAAAATGAAATGAACACGAATCTTCATAGAGCAGATAGCAACGAAAACGCACGAATGACTTGAATGTGAATTTGCCGAGCCCTGCCCAGGACAGTACATCTGTTTGAATTCTGCTTTTCCGCTCTCGGAAACGATCGAAGAGGTTTAACAAAGTTGATTTAGCCAAATTCAAGGATTTTCAAACTGGAGGATGTCCAACATGAATTTTCTTCTTTAGATTTCCATCTGTCGCAACTTTTCAACCTTGAAAACAACTTGAACAGAATAACTCTTCGCAAAGAACGCTGTGCATTGTCAAATGATTTATTAACATACGTGGGCATCTTATGATGGTCGTTCAATGATGACATACATTATCTTTTCGATGTTATGCGCTATCTTTTTGAACGAGGATGAAACTTCCATAGAAAATTTCATCAAACTATTTCCACCTTTCTGGAAGCCAATCATCGAGACGAAGGAAGCGAATCTAGCTGGATTTTTAGCATATTTTTTCATGGAGTAAGTTTAAATGCGATTCGAATTATGATCCTTAAATTTGATGAGGAGAACTTTGGTCAAAAGGAGCCCGAGACAAGCAGTCGTTGAGCTAGTAAGAAAGAAATGTGTTGCAGAAATCAATTGAGGTGAGATCTATTAAAACTTGACCAGGACTGCAGTTCCTGAAAGGAAAAACACGAAATATCTTGACCAATTTCCGAAAACCTTTCAATGAAAATATCAACATAAAATTACAAATTCATCAAAACCAGTAGTTTTTTGTCTGATTTGGCATCCTGTCTCTTTGCAAAATTCACTTCGAAGTAATTTAAAAACCGTATGGTCACTCATGAGCCCGTCAAATTAACCAGAGATATAACTTTTATTATATACTTTTTGGTAAATTCTAGGAAACGTGATACAAACATGATACTATGAAGTTCTTTCAGAAGATCATTTGAAAAATCTCATGAACAATACTAGAGTAGAAGTTCGCTAACTAAGTTACGGTAAGCGAACAGAAGAAAATAGAATTCGTGAGTTTATATGCTAGGGAAAACGTTTGCGCGATAACATTGCAACTCAAAAGTCAACAATTCAATGTATGCTATTACTTTTTATAATCCAACCTAGCCCAATGTAAGGTTAATGCAGATTACAAAGACTCTTGTCTGGGAAAATTCCAAGGAACATAACTCCATCACAATCTCAGTAAAACTGCACTGTTAGTAGAAATATCGAAATTAAAACAACTAGGGTTATTTTCGGGTGTTTCGAATAAACCAGAACGAAGTTGAAGGACCTTGGAAGCGCTCTAATTGAATGCAACTTTCCAACTGTTTCGTAGAATGCTCTTCATTTCTCCAAACACATGTGATTCAACCTGACTTTGATAAATATTTCGTTTATTTTTACTTAAAGATATTACCACCATCTGTTCAGGACGGGGTTGGCTTTCCACCGAGAGTATTTTTTGGCACTGTGCCCGCAGCTATCGTTGCCATCTATGAATCAACGTAAGAACAAAACCTATCGCTAATGTATACCGCGGAAACGGGACAAAAGCGCGTTCGTTCTTTCGCCCTTACCCATTCTGCCGAGATTGAAGAATCGAGTGTTACGGCAGCTCAGCACGGCAAGCATAGTTATTTTGTGCACGTAACCGTGGGAAATTTGTACTTTCCCAGGTTCCAACGTGGGCTGCGAAAAGAAGCTTTTTTTCACTTTTTTCCCACCGTCGAATGAATGTTCATTTCCAGCGCGGCAGCGATACAAATACCACGACATAGCGCGCATATATCTACCAATTCAACCACCCGCTTTTTTTTTTCTTCGCTGCACGAAAGCTTTTTGTTTGTTTAGAAGTAGCTGCTTGGTTGATTGAAGTGGAAGCGACGAAAGTTGCGGCGGAAACAACAGCATAACTAACAGAAGACAAAACCAAAACCCGATCTCGGGTTGCTTTTCGCTGACTGTCTTTGCTTGCATTCCCATTCAAAGTTGGGTATTCTGTTGAGATGTGGGATACTTTCAAAGAATTCAAAGATAGGAAGGAGCTCGGTATGATAGCTGTAACTGTATGATGCATGAGAGATCGAGTGCATATGAAATTTTCACCATGAATAAATAGCATAATGTTAACTCAGGCCTATGAAATCAATTTTGCTCCGCTTGGGATATCCGAAATAAAAATAATAATCATATTCTCGTAATTGAGATAAAGATGTATAAATTAGAAAAGTTGTTGAGGTGTCAGGATAGTAGGGAAATAAAGAGATCGTAAAAGAGAACGAAGAATCGCTGTTATATGTTCTCTAGCAGCCATACGGTGCGGGCCGTGCACCGCATTTGGCCCGACGGGCTCTTTTGGTTGGCCAATCTTGTGTAACTTTATTTTAAACTATTTTGTATGTCTAACAATAACGAAGACCTCAGAAGTCATTATCTATTTTTTGTCGTAAGACCAAATCAGAAAAAAAGGGGACGTTTTGATGAAATATATATATTAGGGTGGCAATGGATGTATGGAAAAAATGTTGGGCCTGATTCTCGAATACACTTCCAATACACTTCACGGTGGAAACGGAATGAAACGTATCCGCGATGACAACGGTACGGTGTCGACATCTGAATACGAGATTAGTTTCCCACTAAACTAATTATTATAATATCAAATTATCTTCAGATAAAATTTTTGTATGAGATTATTCTATCACAAGAAGGAAACAAAGTTTTCCACTCACATTGAATATCAGTTTGATACGAAGAAGTTAATTTTCATTAATAATTTTTATTTGAAAAGTGCTCATTCTGCCTGAAAACTCATTATTATCTTCGACACTTCACTAACTCGTAAAACGTAGTTCAATGGCGTGCCGTTTATTTCGTTTCCACCGTGAAGTGTATTCGAGAATCAGGCCCGTTATCATCGAATTTCAAAAACCGATCATGTACATTTTGTTTATTGGCCCAAAAAATGATCTGTGCAAAGTTTCAGCTCAATCGGACATCGGACAAAGCGCTCAAAGTTTTGATTTTGACGTAGAACTACGTCTTTCATTAAGGGTGCCTAATCAGAAAACATGTCACGTTTTTATAAAATAAAGTTAACGTTAATAACTATTTTTGCCGCGAACGGATTTTTGCGATTTGCATACCAAACGAATCAGAAATTCCCTAAGATTTGCTCGATTTGCTGTACATAACGATCCCCTGGTGTCGGAATAGTTCAAATTCATGAAAACTATAAGCGATTCCATTTTCCCATACGTTTGTTCTGCTGATTTTTGATTTCTACCCGTACCGTCAATAACGAGCAACTTATCGACGAGCAATGAAGGGGAAACCGTAAGATTTAAAGTCTCCGTGAACAAAAGAAAAGAAAAAGAATGAAGGAGAATATATGCCTAGACTATAAACAGTGGATCTCGCTGAGGAAAACTTTCGTTCTTTCATTCCAATCATTCTTCGTGAGGACACCGACTGGACAACATCGTTGCTGGACGAGCTGGACAGCGAGGGATCGAGTGCCTTTCTCAAGGCAATGAGGGTGGAGGTGTAGTGCAGATTTAGAGTAAAGTTTTCCAGGGGCCTTTTCAAGGCTAGAGACGAATGAACTAAACAGTTTAAAGTCTCTGATTCAAAACAGTTTTTTTTTCATTTATTTATTTATTAGGCTCATTAGCATTTTAGCTGTAACAGAGCCGGGTTTTAATCGTGTACATGTACATATGTTTATGTTTCTATAAATTGTAAATTACACAGTAGTTAGTAGTAGCCATTTAGGCGTTAAGTTTTCTGTTCCATTACATTATGGTAAATTACACAGTAGTAGCCATTTAGTCGTAAGGGTATTCTTTCTGTTCTTCCATTGTTCAGCGGACCGGACAGCGGAGACAGTTGATATTGATCATTGTTGGGTTATTTATAGAACAGCAGCCCGATGTTTCTTGCAGAGCAGAGCAGTTGTATGGATGAATCGATCTTTGTTCCACCATGGATCGATTTCCATCGCTGATGATGGTTGCGTGGACGTAGTTATTCTATAACAACACAAAGATGGTCAATTGAGGGCCCTGAGTTTGAACTCACGATCGATCGCTTGGTAAGCGAACGCGTAACCAAGTGGCTACGAAGACCCCCACTTCAAAACAGTTAACATTGTTTGTTTTCCGTCATCATAAAAGGCCTCGTTGGTGTATTTGACATTGCATCAATGTATTGAACTGACGCTATGGCGAAGCAGGCGTTAAGGTTGTGCACCAAACAACTATTTGGAGAATACCAAGCATCTTGAATGTCGTACTGGAATGTTATAAGTTATTTGGGTTCGCGTGTCAGTCGCAAAACTGCCTTCAACTAGGATTGTATTTTCGCTAATCTTGATCATAATGAAGCAATGTTACTCTTTTCGAGAAAGAGTTCATTTCGTTTATTTAGTCACCAAGAGAGTAAATGTTGTTCTGCAATTATGTTTGTGATTTGGCTTTGCTTGTCAATGGCAAAACTTTCTCCACTAAGGATGACAGCTGCGCTTATCTTGAGCACGAGAAAGCAATAAAAGCTTTTCCGAGGCCAATAATATTAACAGAAGCGTTTCTTTTGAGAATAATGCAAAATGAAGTATGAAGTGTTTGCATTCTTATTAGCTTCAAGCCATCAATTTATGGCTCTGCATACATGATATGACGAACGCTTGTTTGGCGCTTGGTTTAGGTTGTACGAACGATGCTTAAAGGTGCGATTCCATTGAGGCAATACTAAATAACATGTAGCATGATTTTTTTTTTTTTTTTTTTTTTTATAATTCGTTTATTTGTACAGGCTCAGTTACATAGGTTTAAAGAAGCCAAACTCTCAACTATACTTTTACTATTAACATGTTTTCTTAATTCTACGGTTAATGAAATAGGAAACCGATTACTCGCGGTCGACTCGAGTTTAGAAGGGTGACACATTTTCTTTAGGAAAAGGATGGGATGTAAGGAGATTGTAACCATGTTCACACTCACACTCACACTCACTTTCACATTCATACTCACACATCACACTGAATTCTTAAACTATCCTCACATCTAATATGTATTAACAATTTAACTTATTCTAATGTTAGGGAACCGATAGCTCGCGAAGGACGAAAAGGAGGAGAAAATGGGGGGGAAAGTATGTAAGAACAATCACACTCGAAGATCGATATCTTTAAGGAAAACATATATTTGGGACATGTAATCAAGGTCTAACCGAGCCAACACATCTCTCACCGGCACATTGGGCTGCCTTCCTCGAGCCCGAAGGGAGTTTTCTAAATTCGATCTGGCGACAAAATATAGCTCGCACGACCAAACAACGTGTTCGATGTCGTGGTAACCATGGCCACAAACGCAGAGATTGCTGTCGGCAAGCTTGAAACGAAAAAGCAGCGCATCTAAAGAACAGTGATTGGACATGAGTCGGGAGAAGGTCCGAATAAAGTCCCGACTCAAGTCCAGACTTTTGAACCATGGTTTGAGGCTAACCTTAGGGATAATCGAGTGGAACCACCGGCCCAATTCATCTTCGTTCAACTTGCGTTGCCAGTTAGCGATGGTATTTTTACGAACTAAAGAATAAAATTCATTGAAGGCGATTTGACGCTGATAAATATCGCCTTCAATTGCACCTACCTTTGCTAATGAGTCAGCCCTCTCATTACCCGAAATGGAGCAATGTGAAGGGACCCAGACAAAGATAATGACATAACAGCGTCTGGATAAAGCACTCAAAATTTCTCGTATTCTCTCAAGGAAGTACGGCGAGTGCTTTTCCGGCCTCACTGAACGGATAGCTTCGACAGAGCTAAGACTATCGGTTACAATGTAATAGTGTTCAACAGGTCGTGAGGCGACGCTGTCCAGCGCCCAGTGTATTGCTGCCAATTCAGCAATATATACTGAGCAAGGATACTGAAGACTGTGTGAGGTGCTAAAAAATACGTTGAACACTCCAAATCCTATGGACTCATTCATAGAGGACCCATCAGTAAAGTACATATTATCACAATTGACACGCCCATACTTTGCTTTGAAGATCGTAGGAGCGATCCTCGATCGAAGATAATCTGGAATTTCATGGATTTTCTCCTTCATGAACAGATCAAAATGTACAGAGGAATTGATGTAGTCAGAAAAACAAACACGGTTGGGAATATACGAAGAAGGATCAACCTGCATGGTGATGAATTCATGATATGAGTTCATGAATCCAGAATGAAAATTTAGCTCGATAAGCTGCTCAAAATTTCCGATCACCAATGGGTTCATAACCTTACACCGGATGAGGAACCGAAGAGATAATAAATTGAAGCGATCTTTTAGTGGGAGTAGGCCTGCCAAAACCTCGAGACTCATGGTATGCGTTGAGGGCATACATCCCAACGCAATACGGAGACAAAGATACTGAATTCGCTCGAGTTTAATGAGGTGTGTTTTGGCAGCTGACTGAAAACAGAAACTGCCATACTCCATCACTGAGAGAATAGTTGTTCGATACAACATTATAAGATCTTCAGGATGGGCTCCCCACCAGGTGCCGGTAATTGTACGGAGAAAGTTTATTCTTTGTTGACATTTTTTACTCAGATACCTAATATGGGCCCCCCAAGTACATTTGGAGTCGAACCAGACCCCAAGATACTTGAATGACATAGCATGAGTGATCGGTTTACCCAAAAGTTGAAGCTTTGGTTTTGCTGGTCTATGCTTCCTAGAAAAAACCACCATCTCTGTTTTCTCCGTGGAGAATTCGATCCCTAGCCCAATGGCCCAGGTTGAAAAATTGTTCAAAGTAGCTTGTAAGGGTCCTTGCAGGTCGGATTCGTTTGATCCTACGACAGACACCACTCCATCATCTGCAAGTTGTCTTAGGTTGCAATTTTGTGTAAGGCAATTGTCGATGTCGCTTACATAGAAGTTGTACAAAAGGGGGCTTAAACATGAGCCCTGAGGGAGGCCCATGTAAGAGATCCGACTCACTGCCGAATCTCCATGAGAAAAATTCAAATGTTTCTCACAAAGCAAGTTATATAACATATTATTCAATAGAGGCGGCAGACCCCGAGAGTGTAATTTGTCTGACAGGACCTCTATTGAAACTGAATCAAACGCCCCCTTTATGTCCAAGAATACTGAAGCCATTTGTTTTTTTTCGGCGTAAGCCATTTGAATTTCTGAAGAAAGCAACGCAAGACAATCATTCGTCCCCTTGCCCCTGCGGAACCCATATTGTGTATCTGAGAGTAGGCCATTCGTTTCAACCCATCGATCAAGGCGAAACAAGATCATTTTCTCCAACAATTTCCGTATACAAGACAGCATTGCTATTGGGCGGTACGAATTGAAGTCGGACGCGGGTTTTCCGGGTTTTTGAATAGCTATAACTCGTACTTGTCTCCAATCATCTGGAACAATATTATGCTCCAGAAACCGATTGAATAAATTCAACAAGCGATGTTTCGCCACACCAGGGAGGTTTTTTAACAAGTTGAACTTAATTCTATCCGATCCTGGAGCCGAATTGTTACAAGAAAGGAGAGCAAGAGAGAATTCTACCATCGAAAACTCGGAATCAAGATCGCACCTATCTTGTGGTATGTCTCGAACAATTTTTTGCACAGGAGCGGAATCAGGACAAACCTTCCGTGCAAAATTAAAAATCCATCGATGTGAATATTCTTCGCTTTCATTCGTTGATGAGCGATTTCGCATGTTTCGAGCCACTTTCCATAATTTTTTCATTGACGTTTCTCGTGACAAACCTCCCACGAAATTTCGCCAATAAGCACGTTTTTTCCCTTTGATCAAATTTTTGAACTGATTCTCAAGGGCTAAATACATTTGAAAATTTTCAGGGGTTCCACGTTTCCGAAAAGCTTTAAATGCATTCGATTTTTCTACATAAAGCTTGGAACATTGGCTATCCCACCATGGATTGGGAGGCCTTCGGCGAATGGTGGAACCTGGGATGGGTTTCGTTTGAGCGCGAACCGCGCTGTCATATATCAAACGAGAAAGGAAGTTATACTCCTCCAATGGAGGTAAACCATCTCTGGAATTGATGGCTAGAGCAACCGCGTCCGAATATTTTTTCCAGTCAATGTGTCTTGTGAGGTCATATGCCATGTTTATAGATTCAGAAGAATTCGACCCAATGGTGATGGAAATTTTGATTGGCAAGTGATCACTACCGTTGGGGTTCTGGATTACATTCCACTTGCAATTTAACGATAGTGAATTCGAGCAAAGCGAGAGGTCAAGAGCACTAGGGTTAGCAGGAGGTTTAGGTACACGTGTTGTTTCCCCAGTGTTCAAAATGGTCATATTGAAGCTGTTACAAAGGTCATATATCAACAATGAACGATTGTCGTCGTACTGTTCCCCCAGGCAGTTCCGTGAGAGTTGAAGTCTCCCAAGATCAATCGTGGCTCAGGAAGGAGTGAGCACATGTCATCAAGTTGTTTGCGGCTAACCGCAGCTCTCGGAGGCCAATACAAGCTGACAATACAGAGGTCTTTGCATGTAGCATGATATTGCAAGTATTGTCATTGTTGTTGTTTCCATGCGGTGCCAAAAATATATTGATGTAATTATGAAATGTAGAATAATTGTGCTGGTGCAACAAGTATACAATCGACTGTAGCCGAGTCTATGTAAATTGCAGAAAAGGCCACCGGAATAGCGTCCGAAGTTATGAACAAGCGACGGAATAATAACCGAAGTTATAAACAAGCGACTTATATAAAATAACGACTTAGTTCTAAGTCAACAATGCGGTTGTATCTTGGACGCAACCTCTTATAATTTTTTTTACCCTCGAAAATCTTCCAAGGGGGGAGGTAAAGAAAATTTGGAAAATCGAAATTTTTTTTTCGATGCCAAATGACTTAAAAATGCATGAAACGTCAAGATCAGGTGTCATCTCGAAAAAAAAATTTTGGCCGAAAATCGACTTTTTGGGACTTTTAAAACAGAAAGGCGGAAGACGCAAAACTATTTATTTTTGAGATACACGCGTAAACCAGAACTGCATGTTAGGGATCGTTTCGAAAGATATCACACGAAACAGAATAATAGCATATATTATATGTATGAAAACAACACATTAAAACTCATTGCTTAGTAAATACTTATCTGAAACTCCAAAATCAATACGACCGCAAAGGGTTAATAGGCTTTTGGCCGGTACACATACACAATACCCTATTAAAAGGCTTCTTGTTGGTGTGGATTGGAAACAATAAGTCGATTAAAGGGTGTGTCGCATCAAATTGCATCACGGAAAAAACGCTGTAGAAATTCGCCCAGTAGACCGATCATTTTGAAAATTTTAGACAGTAAAATAAAAACTATTAAACAACTTTTGGCATTTTATTTTTATTCATACTTCGAGCCCAAGCCCGTATGCTCGCACCTTCCTCTTTACCCCGTCCATAAGGTTCTGTACAACGTCAGGTTGTAGTATTTTTTGAACAGAAATCCATTTTCTCTTGAAGACCGCCTCCGATTTGACAACTTTTGGTTTCTTCCGGAGGGCCTGCTTCATAATCGCCCAATATTTCTCTATTGGGCGAAGCTCCGGCGCGTTGGGCGGGTTCATTTCCTTTGGCACGAAGGTGACCCCGTTGGCTTCGTACCACTCCAACACGTCCTTTGAATAGTGGCACGAAGCGAGATCCGGCCAGAAGATGGTCGGGCCCTCGTGCTGCTTCAATAGTGGTAGTCAGCGCTTCTGTAGGCACTCCTTAAAGTAAACCTGCCCGTTTACCGTGCCGGTCATCACGAAGGGGGCGCTCCGTTCTCTGCAAGAGCAGATCGCTTGCCACACCATGTTCTTTTTTGCAAACTTGGATAGTTTCTGCTTGCGAATCTCCTCCGGAACGCTGAATTTGATCTCTGCGGAGAAGAACAACATGCCCGGCAGCTGACGAAAGTCCGCTTTGACGTAGGTTTCGTCGTCCATTACCAGGCAATGCGGCTTCGTCAGCATTTCGGTGTACAGCTTCCGGGCTCGCGTCTTCCCCACCATGTTTTGCCTTTCGTAGCGGTTAGGAGCCTTCTGAACCTTGTATGTACGCAGGCCCTCCCGCTGTTTGGTCCTCTGGACGAATGAACTTGACAAATTCAGCTTATTGGCGACATCCCGGAACGAACTTCTCGGATCACGTCTAAACTGCTTAACTACGCGCTTGTGATCTTTTTCACTGACGGAGCATCCATTTTTGCCGTTCTTCACCTTCCGGTCGATTGTTAGGTTCTCGAAGTATCGTTTTAGTATTCTGCTGACCGTGGATTGGACGATTCCCAGCATCTTACCGATGCCCCGATGTGACAACTCCGGATTCTCGAAATGAGTGCACAGGATTAATTCACGACGCTCTTTTTCGTTCGACGACATTTTTCCAAATTTACGAAAAATTGACAGTGAAGCATGGCCAACGTGATCTATACACTCTTATCTGATTATAAGCGAAAGCTGAAGATATAATTCCTAAAAATTAAATTTCTACAGCGTTTTTTCCGTGATGCAATTTGATGTGATACACCCTTTAATAGACCTTTGGTCGGTATAGTAGTGTTAAGATTTCAGATTCCAGATGAAGTTAAAATTTTCGCAATGCTCTACATACCGTTTCTTTATTATAGAGTGGTAGTCTTTTTCGGTTGTCTGAATTGCCTCCGTTGACGCGTGGTACTGTAATCATATATTGGGTTGGGGAAAAAGAAATGTCGTATATTGTCAATATACGGCAACACTTAAACACATCTTGTGTTGTACTTATCGCATCGGGTCATACTATACGGCTATTTAAAGACGACAATCTGTGCTCGAAATCGAAAAACAATCGAAAAAAAAGTATGGAAAGGTGTGTGAGGAGCCAAGGGGAGTATATTGAAGGGGAGCATATCGTTGTACCGTAATTTTTAAAATATAACCCTTTTTCGTAACCAGTCTCGTTATTTAATAGCCATACCTCGTATTGCTCGAATTAAAGAAGATCGAAAAAACACAACTGACAGTGTTGCGTCGATTCTACGACCTCCGAACTTCAAAAATCGCTGCTCGATCGGAAAACGAAACACAAGATAAGCTTCAGCTATGATGAATTGGCAGCGATAAAGGAATTTGCTTGATGCCGTCGAACATGTTCTGGTCGATATTCAACTTTTATTGCGGAAGAAATGCACCCTTTATGAAATTGACGTCAGATTTCAATTTATGCTAGAACAGCTATCGTGACGTAATTAGTGATGACTTTGGCGTCTTCTAATCTATATAGGACCTCATTAACAAAGTTTCCAGAAGAGGAAAACGGCCGTTCGGAGTCCGATTAGGTCACGTCACACACTGCATTGGTCAAGCAGACGTCCATATAAAGTGAAACGAAAACTTAATTTCTGATGCAAAAAAGTAGTTACACCGTTAATGGACGGATTCATTGTTTGCCCACCGTGAACTCAAACCATCGAACTGAGACAGTGACCAGGTATGCTTGAAAAACTGAAAAACGTGTTTATATCAATAAAATTCACAAATTTGCCAGTGTTTCTTATATGTGTGAGTAATTTTCGTGCACAATACAAAAAATCTAGTTCACCTGTAGTGTATGTCAAACCACGTTGAATTCAAATAACGATACATGCATAAGCGATACATGAGAGAGAGAAACGAATTCATTCTGAGGAAAGTCACTTTAATATGCAATGAAGTCCAGTTGACGGAAAAGAATAAAATGAGATAGTCGAGTCCTAGATTGAGATAACAACTGAACGCCCGAAAGACTGTTGAGTCATTTTGACGGAGAAACCGCTGGAAGAAGCCTAAACTCAATTCCAATTGAATACGAATTTCTTCATAGTCCCCTGACTATCCTCAGTTTAATATCACTTTGCGCTCAGCTCTATATCAGTATGGTTCGGTTTTGAGGACTCAAAATGAAGGTTTTTTTTTATTGAAATTTCGATGAAAACATTATCAAAAGCATTTAGATGAATCAGTTTTAGATTTAGATTATTCGGGCGGAATTGGGAACTTCACTTCGAATAGCGCACATCAGTGCGCCAGACCTATGCATATGGAACCGGATTTTCATTTCATTGAATAAAAATATAAATCAAATAAATCAAATCATTGAAGAACAATAACAATAATCGTGTGTTACGGTTCGCTCTGACTGCAAACCATGAGGGGTTGATCATTCATAACAATTTTGATCAGTTCCTCCTGCTGTTCGCATGATTTTTCAAATCTGATAAATGGTGTGTGTGGCTTACAAAATGCCCAATCTAATGCAATCAATAATTCGATTTTTTTTTTCATTTTGCGACTTGGTCCCCTTTGACTTAACACCAACCATTACTTATTAATTTGTGTATTTGGAATCAAAATCCACCCATTGATTGAAGAGACATTAATGTTCAAAATTTATTATCGTTTTCATAGACGTAGTTGTACGTCAAAAGAGATGATACTCCTGACAGACTGTTTCAAATGTAATAATGAGTAAAATAGGTAGGGTAGATGATAGAACTACGACTACTACATTTACTACGACGTGTTCTTTGAAGCATTCTAACGACAGTTTTCATCCATGATAATATTTTCGAGTGCTCGTTCAGAATAGATTCAACACATTTTAAAGATACTACATATTTCTACTGGACCAACTAGAATTTTTGGCATGGGGTCCAAAACCAATCCTCGGCTTCAATTACGCATCGATCAAATCCCAATCACAAAATTTCCGCCACTGTAAAACATTTTCAAAACATTACACAAACGATGGTACTAATCCAAAGATTCATAAGAAGTCTTACCATACACTATCCATGTATAACCTTCCCAGACATGCAAATTATTTGCATTTGTTTGCTCTATTAAAACCCGATTATATAATACTCATTTCAATAACGGTTGTCGATTGTCGTGAATGTTTCATCCAACCGACACCGGCCGATCGAAGGCTCCACATTTGTGGCAGGAGGAGCCTACAGTAGTTCAACTAGGCCATGTCACGCACCGTTCTATTATTGATTGCACCCCGTCTGGAGCCTTTTCTTTGTGCGCGTTGTTTTTGTTTTACCTCGATGCTGCGCCCTCATTGAAGTAATAATAAAAGTTGCAATCGGCTCGCCTTTGTACCTAGCTCAACACAGGATGCATTGGAAAGTTGCTGTGGTGTCCTTGTAATAATATTTTCTCTATTGGAAAAAAGGCACGGTAATTACCGTGTCGTCTGGACATTGATAGCAGTGACTTTGAAACATGCATACTATTTTCAGCCCCATCGCCACGGGTAGCTTCATTGGACCCAAGGCTAGACGTAATAACTTTACCCCCCTTTTACCATATGCGGAAGAGCTTTTAGAAGCATTTTTATTTTATTTTCCTTCAACTGAATATCGCATCTCTTTTCGGAACATCCTTCGTGGCAAATGTCTCGGTTCCCGTTGTGTCTACACTGAAATGAAACCAAGCGCCAAGTTATCCTTTGAATGAACATTTTTTTTACCAGCTGTCTTTTTGTTGCTGTTATTGTTGGAGTGAGTCATTGCCCTGGAAAAAAGAGTGGACGGTGGTAAATAGCCCAAGGCAAGGGTGCTGAGGGACTTCAAAAGACTGAAATTTTCCTGGTATTTACATCGTTCGTGCGAGAGGATGCGACGGGTAGATAGGAAGAAAAGTTTCGGAGCTCGAAACGAGGTGGTTTCAGAAAGGCTTCACTTTTAAGGAGAATTCCCCTGGCATGTAACATAATCACCACTGATGCAGCATAAGACTCCAACTGGCTTTTGTACGGATTACTATGCACAATTAGCATTATGGATGACATTTGTATTTGCCGTTGGGCGATTTTTCTTTATCCATGCTACCGGCGTTGAAATGGTGTGTCAACTTAAATGTTAAATTCTGTTCCACTTTGACGCGTGGCATCACTTTGGGATGGCATTGAAAATATCTCCACGCTTGATGAAATATTTTCGCAGCAAATTTCGTGGAACGAAATCAAAGAATTTGAAGCGTCAAATTTGGCTGAACTGTTTCATTTTTTGCTTCGTTACTTCGTCAGCAAAACGATTGACTTGTAATCGATCCCTACACAGCGCAGTGGGATGAACCTTTGGCAGATGATACGTTCTCGTGTCTGGGTGAAGGGGATATTGATTTACAGTTGTACTCGAGTTCACATAGTATGAACCTTACTGGAGGGCTGAATTCGTCGTCGACCGATGGGAAAGAATGAAAAAGTACTCACCAACAGATTGGCACTTGAGTTATGGCGTTCGACGGTTGCTTACGTTGGGAGAGCTATCGACGAGACCGAATAAAATTATAGCCGTGGGGATACCCAGATTTCCGAGTTTTGTTCTGTTATAAGAAGCTTTTTCCGATGAGTAGCAACGAAACGAAGTAAGATATGAGATCATAAACAGATTGATATAACAGAGGAAACAAAACCCTCAAGTTTGATGAGCTTCTTTTAAGTTTTTTGCGCAACTTTTACGCAAAATTAGCGAAATGTGGTGTACCCTCGATGTTGTCGAATGGTTCGAATCATGAACATTTTTGAGACGTGGTTTGCACGAAATTGTATGACGAACAATCAACTCACTCAGTGAAAGCATTCATTCATCGTCCCATGTATGTGCTACCAAATGTTTGTACAAAAGAGTTTCATTCTTGCATTTCTATAATGTTTGTTTCTCGTCGGTTATGATTTTTTGTAATCCTACGTTACCAATGCGGTCGTAGCTCGGGTGCTACCCTTCATTATTCATTTATTTTTGCGGCCCGCGATACCATGACTAAAACTTGTTTGTAGCCCCTCTGGAAGAAATTGAAGACCACTGAAGTTGAGAATTTCTTAACCTACATTATACACTTATCAGATCACACTTATGTTGCAAATAGCAAGGTTTATGGCATAAATTTATTTTGACTGATCAACAAGAACTGATAATAGTATGGAGTCAGAGTGGACCAAGTGCATACGACCATAGCGGCTGAAAAGAAGCCACGTTTTTCTGACAACCAGAAAACGGAAAGAATTTCAAATGAAATGTTGGATTTCTCCGCATTCAAAGATTCTTCCCTTTGTCCATCAATGAACACGGGAAAGTAACACAAGTATACGCAATTCAGACAATTCATAGTTATTGAATCAAATGTTAATTTTTTTTTTGCATTCTACAAGAACGTTATAGGAATCAAATGAAAGCTGGTTGAATTAGTTGGAAAAGGAAACATCTTTGGAAAAAAGAAATCGATTTTTTATTATTCCCGATATTTTTGTCCACACACACCAAGATAAAAATTTCTTTGTAGAATATTCCAAAACATGAGTGTTCCAAGTTTAAAATTATGTACATTCCATATTTATTTTATTTGTAATGATAAAAAAATCGGCCAACACTTTTCGAGCAACCCAATATTTTCTCGACGAGGCATCCCTCAGTTTTGTACATTGTAATTTGAAAATTACTCTCTGTTTTCAAATGTGTGGTCACGTAAGTCTAAGTAAGTATCCTAAGTGCGTAGTCTCAGGTACTATATTGCATACGTCCGCCGCCGTGTGTTCAAAATGTGGAAACTTTTCGAGATTTTGCGACGCGATGAATAAAGGAATGTGTTGTCAGTTCGTTATATTTAAATGCGGTGTCCCGGTTGCCATCTATCCTGTGAAATGGAATTAGCAATCGATCAAAAAATACATCGTTGGCCCGAAGCAGCAACCGGGAGAACGCTCATCTTCTGTGGCCGCATGATTAAATATGGTATAAATAGGAAAGAAAAAGGGATAGAAACAGAGAGAGAAAAGAGAAAGAGAAGAGAAAGAAAGAGGAGAGAAAGAAAGAGGAGAGAAAGAAAGAGGAGAGAAAGAGAGAGGAGAGAACGAAAGAGGAGAGAAAAAAAGAGAAAAAAAGAGAGATAAAAAAAGAAAGAAAGAGGAAAGAGAAAGAGAGATAAAAAAAGAGAGAGAGAGAGAGAGAGAGAGAAAGAGAGAGAAAGAAAGAAAAAGAAAAGAAAGAGAGGAAGAGAAAGAGAGAAAAAGAAAGAGAAAGAAAAAGAAAAGAAAGAGAGGAAGAGAAATAGAGAAAAAGAAAGAGAAAGAGAGAGAAAGGAGAGAGGGAAAAGAGAGAAGGGATGGGTGGGAGAGAGAAAGGAGAGAGTGGATGAGTGAGAGAGAGGAAGAGAGAGATAGAAAAAGAAAGAGAAAGAAAAAGAAAAGAAAGAGAGAGAGAAAAAAAGAGAGAGAAAGAGAAAGAAAAGAGAGAGAGAGAGAAGAGAGAGAGAGAGAAAGAGAGAAAAGAGAGAGAGAGAGAAAAAAGAGAGAGAGAGAGAGAGAGAGAGAAAGAGAGAAAAGAGAGAGAGAGAGAGAGAGAGAGAGAAAAGAGAGAGAGAGAGAAGAGAGAGAGAAAAAAGAGAGATAAAGAAGTAGAGAGAGAGAGAAAAAAAAGAGAGAAAGAATTATAGAAAGAGAGAGAGAGAAAAAAAAGAGAGAAAGAAGTAGAGAAAAAGAGAGATAAAATGCAAGAGAGAAAGAGAGAGAGAGAGAGAGAGAGAGAGTAAGAGAGAGACAGAAGGAGTAAGAGAGAGTGTGTGAGAGAGAGAGAGAGAGTAAGAGAGAGAGAGAGAGTAAGAGAGAGAGACAGAAGGAGTAAGAGAGAGTGAGAGAGAGAGTAAGAGAGAAAGAGAGAGAGTAAGAGAGAAAGAGAGAGAGTAAGAGAGAAAGAGAGATAGTAAGAGAGAAAGAGAGATAGTAAGAGAGAAAGAGAGAGAGTAAGAGAGAAAAAGAGAGAGAGTAAGAGAGAGTGAGGAAGGAAGAGATTCCTACCCATTCCCATTCGTTCCTAATCAAATATCCAAACATGATAATTGCTAGGGTACCACGTCATTGAGCCAACCCCTAGATCAAAATTTCAAATATTCATGAAAAAATAATCATTGAGGCTTCCACTTTGCTAATTCCGAACAGCCGTGCCTTCCACTTAACACCCGTCATACAAATGAAACCCATACAAATGAAACAACAAATTTTTGCATAACTCGAGAACTAATCAAGTAAACGAAACCAAATTTGGCATGTGGAGGTTTTAGAATGCAATAAATGTTTCTACGGTGGTTCGACACTCCTCCGCCTCTCTTAGCTGTCATACAAATTAAAAATAAATTTCTGCTTAACTTGAAAACTAATCAAGCAAATGAAGCCAAATTTGGCATGTGAAGATTTTAGGGGGCACGAAACGTTTGTGAATAGACACTTCTACCCCCTCTCTAAGGGGAGAAGAAGGGAGGGGTCTGTCTTTATTTTGTCATGTTTTCTGTATCAAACATTTATTCCATGTAACGGAGAAACATGTTATTTGCAAGTGGATGAAAAATCTTGAACGAGAATTGTGTCTGAAAATAATCTGATATTATAATGATGAGTATTGGTACAAGTACTAGGAATTTTATAGTAAAAGGTAAATTCAATGGGGTCGATAAGAAGATCAATCAATGAACAGTTCTGCGATTGGACTCAAAAACATGCGCTTAGTAAGAAAACGTGAATGTTTGAAGGTATTGATAACATAAAATAACAAATTTTGGGCGGGACGAAGTTTGCCGGGTCAGCTAGCACTGTATAAAAGTTTACATATTGTTGCATTTTATTAGGTTTTGTTTCTTGTTAGGTTATGTACTTTCCGCACATATACGCAGCTATACAAAATTGAATGAAATTGAAATTGATGCCAAAACCTTACCATATGGTTGCTTTCCAAAGCCATGAAAAATTATCAAAGTTGTTGTGCGATTTTTTGAACGCTTGGCATAAAATGGGTAATGTTTTGTACAACGGCCTCGTCGACTTTATTGAACGCTAAACGCTAGTTTGCTTCGAATTTTCGTTGGCTTCTCACCATTTTTTTGAGTCATCTTCAAGTTCCGCTAGACCCAATTTGATGGGACTCTTGTGTGTTGGGAGGGTTGTGATTTTTCCAAAACGAATAGTTTCTCTTGGTTTCGTTTATTTTATATAATTTTCGGAGTATTGTTTTCACTGAAAGGTAATATTATGTTGATCATTGACTGCGGAATAACACCGTCTCTCACCTTTTTGACCATCTCCAATCGTAGCAAAGTTTTCAAGCGTTGCTCCTTTGCTTGGACGTTGTTTTGAAAATTGAAGAGCAAACGTAAACATCAAAATAGAGGCCTTTCACTTCTTTATTCTGAAAATCTTACAATGGTAGTCTTTTGTCCCCATTCTTATTCAGACTTGCCATTTCATCGTTGATATAGTTTTTCGTTTCACAACGTTTGGAAAATGCCCAAGCATTTGAAGGAACAACAACGAGTTTTTTGGGGACTATGTTAAGTCTAGGGTTTATGGCAACCATTGATGAACTTGAGGCCAACATACGATCCACTATTGCTACAATTGCGGCGTAAATGTATCGGTAACAGCGTTGTCATATACAATCTAGAACATTTGATTCGGATTATTAATAAAAAAATGTAACTTCACGAAAATGCATAAATCCTTTAGTAGAAATAATTTTTACACAAAATTAAATTTGTTCAGAGGAAAAAACTTTAATCCCATTAAATAATTTAATCTAAGTGTGAATGTAGCTTGGAGATCAAGTTTACCGAGTACTACTACGTGACACGGAACATATAGTTGATCAATTGGTTGGATGCGAAATCTTCGATATCAAAACGCGTAATATGAAACTGCCATCAGAAAGCATCGTGAAAGGTGGTTGAATGTGAAAAAGTCACTTTGCTCTATTCGGTTAAACTCTTGTAGTCCATGTAAATGCTGTTTTTTTTGTTTCTATTGGTAAATATAATGATCATACACCGAATAGATATAACAATGGATGACCATCAGACGGAAATTGACATAACTAAATATATGTTACAAAAATTGAAAAAAAGTTTTTCCATGATATATCATTAAGGCTGATTTCCCATTAAGTCACCACTCATTGTAAGATATCCTACGATGAAAGAAAGGAAAATAGCACTCATTGAACAAAACCGTTTCAACCAAGCGTTCCAACAGCGGGGTGACACATGGAATATACTTAGTATTGCATAACTTCAGTGAAGACCAAATCGAGCAACAAAAACTTCTTGGCACCAAAGAACGCTTAACCATAAAACACGTTTCGTACTGGTTTATTATACCGCACGCGAAATGCTTTGTGAGAAATAACTGGGGCCGCTCATGGAAATGCCATCCTGTTTTTTGCTATCTTTCGACAACAGGGGAGTAGGACTGCGATGTTATAACTGGATCTGTGAATCATCCCAATTTTTGCAATAATCCGAGTGCGATACAGGGACAACGAAATTACCGTGGAAATTAGTGTTAAATGCGACTTTGTTTCGGATTTCTCATTCTGTTTTTCTCCGATGCGGCGGTTAATGACCGCAGGAAGAATTGTTTGGCTGTGCTTATCTAAATTTAACCACAAACAGAAAATAAAACACTAATCGATTTCTAATGACAATTGACGATAAAATTAGATGAGCCTGGGTTCATGTCGTGAATGTTGTTTGAGAAATAGCACATGAAGAACTGTTCGAAAAAAAGATAAACTAAAATAGAAGCAATGATATGAACTGAATGTAAGTGCAATTCTATCAAATTCAAATGTTTTATACTAAACTATGGTTTGAATAGGAAGAAAGGCAAAGCGGAACATTTTTCGCCTCCCAAAATCGTAACGCATGTGGCTCAGATTCATCATTATAGTTTTCACCAGACATATGAATCCGGTGTTCACACATCAATGGTTAGGCATGATAATGTAAAAGGTTGAACGTCATATCGATCGTAATTTTTTATGTTTTTGAAACTTATGAACAACATCCAATTAAACCAATTCACAATTTTTTGACGTAGGACTACATCTTTCAGAAAGGTTGCCAAATCAAAAAAAAAAACCTCACAATTCACGATTTTATGGAATAAAATTATCGTTAGCAACTACTTTCGCTAAGAATGAATTTAAATGATTCGCACAATCGAATCGTAAATTTCCAAAGATTTGTTTGATATACTATACATTGTGATTCTTGTGATCCACAAACGGTTTAAAATTAAGGAAAATTGGAAGCATTCCCATTTTCCCATACATTTGTTCTACCCATTTGTGTGCTTACCTACCAATGAGGCGCAACTTATGCATATGTGAGATACAATACTGATATACGAATCAAATGCGGCGTTCGTTCTATGGGCATCGTGGAGAGAGGAAATATTACAATGTTAGTTCCGCCTGTTTTCGATTGAGTGTATATAATCCATTCGCGATTTCTGAACAGTCTCAATCCAGCTAGCGAACTAGCGAACTAGCGTTTTGTACGATACGGAGAAAGAATGGAATAATGGAAGAAAGAGCTAACAGTGGTGTAATTACGTGGTGTAATACGGTGGGAGCACCGATCTTGACCATCATGCCGCCTGACGAAAGTGATCCTGTAATTTGCAGGGCATGCACACTTTGTTGTTTTCATGCGTTCCCAAAGATAAATTGAAGTGGTTAAGAAATGAGCAAGAATGGTGCTGTGTGAGTGGATATATGATCGCTTGTGATCGAATGTGGTACTGACTGTCGCGATAGCGTTCGTGATGAATACCATACTATAAGGCAACAAATTGCTAGCGCAAGGGCAGGAATGACTCATCGATCATACGTCTTCCATTATTTTTTCAAAACCATCTTTCGTTCCTTTGAGGGCCCCAAAACTTTCTCCTGAAGAGTTATTTGCAATTTTTCGATGCATTTTAAAGTATTGGATGGTCGATTCAGCAGCTTGAATCAGCTACAAAAGAACTAAATGAAACGATAGTCTCTGCCTACAACAATAATTGCCCACTGAGAAAAGTTTCTTCGACAAGAAACGTTCCTTGGTGGAATAAAAGGCTCGAACGGCTTCGCAAAACGGCGCGTAAACTGTTCAACAGAGCAAAAATTACCTCGGACTGGTCCCAATATAAGAGAGCACTAACTGAGTACAGTAGAGAACTGAGACGATCTAAACGAAAATCCTGGGTATATAACTGCGATAGCATTGAAAATACCCCAATCGTTGCTAGACTCAACAATACTTTGGCAAAAGACCACTCGAACGGGCTTGGATCGCTTAAAAAGGATGACGGTTCGTTCACAAAAACCCCCTCAGAAGTACTAGACTTACTGATGAAGACTCACTTTCCGGGATCTACATCTGTCCACTCGGATACAAATCCTGGCTATAATGGCGACACAATATGCTCTCGAAGGCGTCTCATAGGACCCGAAAGTGCAAAGGATATCGCTAACATAGTTGCTGGGTTAGTCTTCACGAGGGCCAGAGTAGTAAACGCGGTGAGATCCTTTCTACCTTACAAATCTGCAGGTGCAGATGGGATTTTTCCAGCCCTGATTCAAAATGGAGAATCAAAACTAATTCCGTCTCTAATCGAGATCTTTAAGGCAAGTCTGATACTAGAGCACATTCCTTCGATATGGAGACTTGTGAAAGTAGTTTTCATTCCAAAAGCCGGAAAACGCGACAAATCACTTCCAAAGGCTTTCAGACCAATTAGTTTATCATCAATACTGTTGAAAACTATGGAAAAGTCTGTATTCATGTCCAAACACCCACTATCCAAATACCAGTTTGCCTACCAATCAGGCAAACCCACAATAACAGCACTACACATGCTTGTGACAAAAATGGAAAAATCTCTCTTGTCAAAAGAAACCGCATTATGTGCGTTTCTTGACATCGAAGGTGCTTTTGATAATGCTTCTTATCTATCAATGGCACAGGCAATGAGAAGAAGACACTTCGATAATTGTATAGTCGAATGGATCCATGGCATGCTCACACACAGAAAAATCACCTCGGAGCTGGGCGGGTCGTCTAATTATGTGATTGCAACAAAGGGTTGCCCACAAGGAGGCGTTCTATCACCTCTCCTTTGGTCACTAGTAGTTGACGACCTTCTGACAAGTTTAGAGGCAAAAGGTTTTGAAATTGTGGGCTTCGCCGATGATCTAGTCATAATGATACGAGGCAAGTTCGACGACGTGATATCGAGCAGAATGCAGATGGCCTTAAACCTTACACAAACTTGGTGTACCACAGAAGGTCTGAGCATAAATCCCTCAAAAACAACAATTATTCCATTCACCAAAAAGAAAAAACAGCATCTGCAGTCTTTATATCTTGGGGGAGTGGAAATAAAATGCAGTGAAATATCTAGGTGTTATCCTAGATGCTAAACTCAACTGGAATGCGCACTTAGATGCAATAATCAGCAAGGCCAATACAGCCCTATGGGCATGTTCTAAAATGATAGGAAGAACATGGGGTCTTAAACCAAAAATGGTAATGTGAGTCTACACTGCCATTGTGCGGCCTAGAATAACCTATGCCTCATTAGTCTGGTGGCCAAAGACCAAGGAGACTGTAGCTACAAAAAAGCTAAACAAACTCCAACGACTAGCATGCATTGCAATTACTGGAGCAATGCGAAGCACACCCTCGAAGGCACTGGAGGCTATCCTTCACTTACTACCTCTGAACCAACATGTTCAACTAGAGGCTAAGAAAAGCGCTCTAAAGCTTAAACAATGGAAAAAAATACTAGACGGAGACAAAATTGGTCACTTGAGCATCCTGAATCTCTTACCCGTAGGACCATCCTCAGAGATGAACAGTGATTGGATGGAACCTAGGACTAACTACGACATTCCATACAGTGTAATCGAACCTTCTCGTTCAATATGGGATGAAGGCGGTCCCAGTGTTCGTAATGGTTCAATCATGTTCTACACTGATGGGTCAAAAATGGGAATCAGAACAGGTGCTGGAGTGTATGGTCCCAGAACAAAAATCTCTGTAGCTATGGGAAACTGGCCAACAGTTTTTCAAGCAGAAATAGCTGCGATAATAGAATGCTCAAATGTCTGCCTTAAAAGAAAATATAGACGTGCTAACATCTGCATATTCTCAGACAGTCAAGCGGCACTTAAAGCTCTAAATGATTTTAAATGCTCCTCAAAAATTGTATGGGAATGCATTCTCCTCTTACGGCAACTAAGTCGGATAAGTTCGGTACAACTGTACTGGATTCCTGGCCATTGTGGAATAGAGGGAAACGAGCGAGCAGATGAACTTGCCAGGAACGGCCCAAGCTCACCTTTCACTGGTCCAGAACCATTATGTGGAATATCTGACTGTGTGTTGAAAGGTGAGCTGAAGAACTGGGAAGACCGGGAAGTGTTAGCCAACTGGTTGGCGGTACAACTTAACCAGTCAAAAAAATTTATCACGCCGAGTATTAAAATTACTCAACAATTGCTGAGTCTTAATAAGAAAGACTTAGGCACAATCACAGGCCTTATAACAGGACACTGTCCGAGCAAATACCATCTCAAAAACATAGGTTTAGTGCAAGATGATATTTGTCGTTTTTGTAATACCGAAAGCGAAACCTCGGAACATTTGCTCTGTAATTGTGGAGCTCTAACTAGACGCAGACTTAAATACCTTGATAAGGCTATTCTGGAGCCCAAGGAAATTTGGTCTGCGTCGCCAATCAGGATTATAAAATTTATCAAACAGAGTATTCCTGATGGGCACCTATCTCGCTATAGCTTTCAGTCTACTTCTTCATCAATAAGCAGTAGGTAAGCTTGAAGCGGAGTACAAAAAAATGGGATATACCACAATAGTTCAGAATAATGGACGCAGTGGTTCACATCCAACAGGGGAAAAAAAGTATTGGATGTGCTTGAACCGTTCCGTTTCCACAAGAAAAGGCTCAAAGTGCTGTTAATAATCGACGGCAACAGCTGATTTTTGTTGAATCGTGAAATGTCGACATCTGTCAAACAAATATTGTTTACAAGACTTTCAGTTTTGCACAACAAGCTCAATTTACGGTAACGCAGTAATGAAAATGTTGAGTTTCATTGCAAATAAACACCATTTGTGGGAAGTTTTGATACTATTTGGAAAACAGCGGATGGGAAATTTTGGTTCACCCGCCTTACAGCCCGGACCGTGCCCCTTCCGACTACCATTTTTATCGATCGAACGATTTGAGTGGAATACACTTTACTTCAGAACAGGGTATAAAAAATTGGCTGGATTCATTCTTGGATTCAAAAGACGAACACTGCTTTCGCGACGGAATCCGTAAGTTGCCAGGATGATGGTAAATAGTAGCAATGGGCAATACTTTAAACAATGTATTAGTTCATTTTATTATGCGAATAGATGTGTTTTTATGCAAAAAAACGAGACGAATTCAGATGCACACCCAATAATATCTGGCATAATAAGAAGTGAATTGATTTTTATTATATTTTTTCCAAGAAAAAGCTTGTGTGAATTCAGGAGTGTGTTCGGACACATTGGTGAGTTTTTCCGATCGATCATTGAATTTTCGAGAATTCGAGCATTGTTACCGGTTTCGAAGTGCAGCGTATTTCAAGCCGGATTCTTTTGGCAACGCGTGTGCTTTATTGGGAAATTTGTCGAGGGAAATTCTGTGCTTTCGGTGATGCTTTTCGCTCCCGATGTATTACGTGCTAAACTGAAGGGAAATATTGCAATATAAGAACCGCCCGTTGCTACAAATGGTAACAACGAGAGGGGAGATTTCTTCCGTAACTATAATTGCAGAGCTCGATGTTTTCGTAAAGTAATTATAATTTTCCTGTAATTCAAATGTGTACATATAAGTTTTGTACGTTTCAATTCGTTTACAATACGTAGCGTGTATAGCTGTAAGTGTATATAATATGAATTTTAATTTGAATGTAAAAGCTAATTGTTTATATAAATTCTAGTTGTGGGTTAAATTATAACAACTGTATAGGTTTTCTTCGCGTAGGTTTGTTGTATTTAGGTTTAGGATATGTTTAAGATTACAATAAGTATATACTCTCTTAGTAATAGTGTATAATGTAGATGACAAGGATGGTAATAAGAAGTATAGGTGTAAGTACTTATGGAATTTAGGACAAATTCAGCCAGCACATGTAAACACGTTAACCTTTTTTGTTTTCGCTTACACTCCCACGCTGCGGATAAACAAATCGGAAATTAATTTCGTGGTTTGAGTGCTTAATACGTTCTCCAGTCCGGAATTGATTTATTTGTCAATTCAGTTAATAAGACTGTACAAATGTACTCACGACTCTTGTAACGAGCACGAAAAATTCTCTTACAATTTTTATAGACATTACTTTTGGGATGAGATTCCTAATAAATAAAAATAGCAACATAATCTTGTCTTACTACAGCTAGCAAGCAGTGGCAATTCTTTTAGCCTAAGGATTAAAATCAAAATCATGATGATGTGTTGAATTACAGTGGCTTTAGAATGAATAACATTACTTGTTCGTACAAAATTTTTCCACATGAAGAAACTGTGTTACGTTATTAGCTACAGTGAAAGGTATCAAAAACGCCCACCTTGCATACTTAAAAACTTTTCTCAATTTCTGAGCTATTTCATCAAAAACTACAACCGCAATTTAATAGAATTGTATATTAACTGTTACTCTTTCAAGTGATATACAAGTTTTGCCTTTTTTGTTAGATTCTGTTTACTTCCTTACATGACTTCTTTAAAGTGTGCAAATATGCGAGGACAAAAATGAAAGCCCACCCCCAAAACATAATATTAAAATCATTCAAAACCTTTGAGTAACCCCCCGTTTCCACTTGATTTTCACAGCTAGGGCTGTGCGACACAGTCAGGATTAGTTAGAATGACACAAAATGTAAAAAAGTATAATGTTAAAATGATGTCGGTGAAGATACCAATACCAGGATACCAGTAACTTTTTTTGCAGCATATGACAATTTTTTCATTTGAATTAGACGTACACCATCCTACGAGAATATTCTGAGGTGGTGGAGTCTTGGATTTGACCCATCTGGTCATAGGAACCATTTGAAATTTTAAGAAATTTACGAAAATAGTCTAGCCCTAAGGCAAATTTTTTGGAGGTGATGGAATAACAATTTTTTCATTTGAATTGGAAGCACACCATCCTACGAGAATATTCTGAGGTGGTGGAGTCTTGGAATCAACCCATCTGGTCATAGGAACCATTTGAAATTTCAAGAAATTTACGAAAATGGTCAAGTCCTAAGGAGAATATTTTTTGGAGGCGATGGAATGACAATTTTTTCATTTTCATTTACGAAAATGGTCAAGGCTCTCATTTTTTTCGCACTCTTTTATAAGAACTTGATGGGATTTTTCAACAAAACTTATAACATTTTTTAAAAATATTTTCAAAAAAAAAAAGGAATGTCAATTTTGGCGCTTGCGTCGCTTTGTGAGATATCGGCAGTAATGGGAAGACTCGTGTATCTAATTTAAATGAAAAAAAAAGTTGATGGATCTGAGTCTAGGGGCACGGACGCGATCTTGACATAGGACTGTGATTGTGTGTAGTAATTACATGTGAATTGAGTGTTTTCATTGTTCTTAATCTATATTTTTTTTCTCTTTTGATACATCAAACGGACATCTTGTATAGTTTAACCGGGTTAGGTGAGATAACGTGGTAGAATCCGGAAACACATTCTGTTCAAACATGTACACAGAAACACAATTAAAGACATTACTACCTTTTTCTTCTGTTTATTCAATTACTCAGAAGAAGACAAGGAGTCATCATTTATCATTTTTAGGCACAAGTCTGAATAGTTAAGATCTACATAAATATAAGCCCAAGTCAAATAAATCTATGACTAGAAATATGTTATAAATAACATAAATAACAATAAATAACAAAAGAATAGACAATAAATTTTTTCCTTCGTTGCCACGTTGTCCGGAACATTTTTCGTAGAGAGTGGTAATAACTTTATAGACAGGTGATGTATATTAATATTATCCTATGGTCATGAGTGCTCTTTTGGGAAGTTCGTGTAGCTGCTATAGTGAATTGATCTCATAGGGTGCTAAGATCTGCTTAGATATAGGAAAGAGGATGGATGGAGGATGGAGGATGGGCAAATGCATTCGATTAATTAAAGTGAAAAGAAAAAGAAAAAAGATAAAGATTATCATAATCTGATATGTGTGAGTATACCCTTTCGAACCTCTAAATCAGCAGCCAGTTAAGTTTTTTATTTGCATTCTTTACATTACCAAACAACAAGCTCGACATCATATCCTGAACCAACATTACATGAATTGTTAGTAGCAAGACCTACACGATGACTACGTGAATTGAGTCCGAATTCATTGAACTTTGGGGATAATGGAGTAAAACCATCTTCCAAGTTCATCCCTCCATTGATTCTGCTAACTTATAAATGTCTGTTTGTCCGAAAAATGGAGAATAATTCATAATAAGCATCGATTAACATTGTGAACTGACGCCCGAATGTAGACAAAAAGATTGCTCGTTGCATCAAGAAGCAAAGCGAGTGGTTAGTGCAATCGAAAACACATACCCATTTTAATCGTGAAACTGTTTAATTGTTTATTATAATTTCTATTCGTGTTTCAAGCGAAAAAATGCTGGATAAATTTCCTATCTAATGGTATACAACACAACACACGTCGCAATAACGATTTTGAATAATATGCGTTTGAAAACTCTTAATGAATCGTTTCATTTTGTGTAGAGTTAACCCCCTATATAGAAATCAAAGACATAGTCCTATGTCAAAATGTCATTCCTTCGGCTACAAAAAAAAGTTGCCATAGGATTTGACCGTTTTCGTGAATTTCTTAAAATTTCATATCCCAAGACTCCACCACCTCAGAATATTCTCGAAGGATGGTGTGCTTCTAATTAAAATGAAAAAAATGTCATTCCATCGCCTCCAAAATATTTGCCTTAGGACTTGACCATTTTCGAAAATTTCATGAAATTTCAAATGGTTTATATGACCAGATGGGTCAATTCCAATACTCCACAACCTCAGAATATTCTCGTAGGATGGTGTGCGTCTAATTCAAATGAAAAAATTGTCATATGCTGCAAAGAAAAAGTTTTTGATATCTTAGTATTGGTATGTTCACCGACATGTTAAAATGTAGGATCACAAACAGGATAAGAAAATTTAAAATGCTACGATATTTACGTATTAAAGTTACAGGAGCGAAATTTTCATTAACAGGTTTGCTTGTGAGAGGCCGCCGCTTCCGACGGCGGGTCGACGGCCGACTCGGATTGTGTCATCTTGGTGTCTTGGGACCGTCTCGTTTCCCAATCCTCGTTAGATGGGGACTTCGTCCCGTTACTTTAACATCAGAATAAACATTATTGCAGTGAAATAAATTCATAATGAAAATTTCGCTCCTGTAGCTTTAATACGGTTTAATTGCCTCGGTTCCATATCCTCATTAGAGAAGGATTTCGTCCCGATTACATAGGCCTCAGCATAGATTTCATTACGAAAAAAATAATCTATAATGAAATTAAGCTCCGATGGCGTTAATACGTAAGTACCAATACTGCATACTGATACTGTTGCTGTGTATGCTCATTTTTATTGCCAATATAAACAAAAGTGAGAAAAAAATGAGCTGTTTTTTTTATTTTTCCAGATTTTTTCAGTTTTTTTTTCAAAATTTCCAGCTTTTTCAAAAACATGGTTGGCATCTCTGTTATCACTATAAATGGCGTCAACGAGAATTCACTGCGTAAACAATTCTTTCTGAGTTTATTCTTAAATTTCGTTTCATTCCGAAATAATGTACAAACAAATTATTCCGTAGTCCTACGTCAACCAATGTGGTCGTACCATGGACAGCACCCATTATACTGTTCTAAGTTTCTGAAGATATATCTGGTTGAAATAATGTTCATATGGTGGGTTCTAGTAACCAGTAAACGCCAAACATTCAAACGCTAATTGGTGAACCCTGTCGTAGAGCCGTTTTGTCGTTTTTTGGTTTGGTTTCGTGGTGAGTCAAATTATCGTTGCTATCGTTCAAATCGCTACAGAACCACAGATATGACAGACATTTCGGGAGAAGACACGTTCTATCGTGTGAAGGAAGCACCGTGACGCGATCATTGCTCACGGCCTCTAGAGCTAGATTCCGCTTATGGAAACTTGAAATCTTGTTTATTTGTTGTTCTCTCACCCGTTCATTCTCCTCTACATAAGTGTAAAGCCCATCAGATTGGAACCCTGACACATATGAGTTAGACCTGCGATGTTGAATGTCCGAGAGCGATGAAAATAAATTTAAAAAATATGTTTGACACACCTCTCCAACCTGTTTAAAACCAGTATTACCGTCAATTTCGAAGGGGGATATCCCAGTTTTAGAGTAACTTATTTCTGCTACCAAACACAAATCAGCTGTTGTGAATCAGATTCCAACGATACTTCCCACCTGATACGCTCAGAATGTACAATCGAACACAAAGCCCGGCAAAAACCATGCGTCTGTCGGATTTGTGAGAGAGCTTCCGGGGGCACAAACTTCCGATTCAGTTCCAATAGCTCGAGCTGGAAATCCATTATCTGTGTGTGAATAATACCAGATAGTAGCGGCACCAACAGCGCCGGCAGTTGAAGCATCAAGTCAACGTTAATGAAGTGCATCCGAGCGTGTATTGTTAGTTGGTGCTAAAGAGTGCCTACTTGAATCTCTGCCGTAACCCCGGTAGTGTGCCATCATTCATTCATGTGCTCCATGTGCCGGCGTGTTGTACATGAAGATGGAAATGATTATATCTACCATCACCGTGTACTATCTTCTGCATTTGATTTATCTACTAGCGCCACGCTTTACCGTGTCTTAGTAATTTAATTTCTAGCACCTGTCTTCACCTTCTCGAGAACCTGTGCGCCACGACACTGATGTTGCTATTATACAGACACAACTACAAAAGCAAGGTAATGGAAAAGCAATTCCATTAGCTCCCTGGAATACGTGTTAAACGTACCATTCCTGTTTTCCGTCCTCGGCAGAAATAATCAATCATGTGGAAGATGCACAGGACACGAGAGAGGTGTTCTATTCGGTACGTTTCGACACCATCGTAACCACCCACGGGATATCTTTCGGGAAGTGGTGGTAATTTGAATATCCTCTAAGTCGTTATGTCGTTCCTGGTGATTCAATTGATGGATGTGTAATGGGAACTGCAACCCATAGATTGTTCTGTGTAGCTCAGAATGATGAAAATGTGAATGAAATGAATCGTAAACTATTCAATGTCCCTTTCCGGTACACAAAAGTTAGAAAGCCTGATAATCCGAAAAATGGTGAAACTTCCAACTTCCACTTTATGATCAATGTTTTCGACACCGAAAGCTCTTCTCTCGACGGTTCGTGTCACACCGGCTGTCAACAATCCAGCAATAATCACCTGACCGGGATTATGGCGGTCAGATATGTTTGAACAAAGCGTATCCCCAATAAAAAGCTGTCCGTTGAGATCGACTGTCCCATCAATAATCGTTGGTGCGATACGATGTTTGTTTGCTTGAGGTGACGAGTGGGCAGAATTTAAAGCATATCTTCCTAAAGGTGCTAGAGCTGATGCTTGAGCTATTTGCTATAATAGTTGAATTAAGTTGATGGTACAATTAAATTCGTTTTTGGCACTCGTCCACGAGTTTCGCGTTTCTACGGTGTGGCTCCAGACAGAAGGCTAGCTGTCCCGTCGCTGTCTAGTGTCCATTTTGCTCTAATGACTATTTACTTCAAATTGATGCCAACTTTGGAAGTGAAGCGAATTCCAATTTCAATCTCACTAATCTAACTTTTTTGTTGGTTTTTATTTTCGTCAAGCGAAAGTATGAGCTTCAATTCGAGGACATTTTAATTTTCCAATTAACTATCCTAAGAAATGAACACAAGCAGGGATAGAATAATCATACGAATAGTTCTTTTCGAGGATACGCATAGCATTTTGTTGTTTTGGTACATCTCTAGTTTACTCCAAACTTTGATCGATAGCGTAGAAAAAACGGCTGAAAGAATCAATATAAAAAGGGCACAGGAGTTTAGGGGATACACTGGGCTAAAAATTTACATATCAAAACTTACTGCAATATTTGTGAAATACTAGAAGAAACACAGAAAACACTATAAAAAACGTTTTTGGCACCTTTTTGGAATCCAGCCAGCTTTATACAGAATTTATTGGAGTTTTCAAAACTACCCTTCGGTTTGCGGTGCGACAAAGACGAGGAGGTAATTTTTCATTCAAACAGAAATATCTCTATGTGAAAAGGTCCTACGGGAAGTTCTAGCATTCAAATGAAAGTTGATTGTTACGGCTCTTCTTCGTCTTAAATGGCACTAACGTTCCTAGAGGAACTTCGCCGTCTCAACGTAGTATTACTTGCGTCATTTTTATTAGTACTTAGTTGAGATTTCTATGCCAAATAACCCACCTTGGATGCATTCTGAGTGGCAAAGCTCTTGAATAGGCGTGACCACAATGCAAGACGGAGGAAATCTCTTTGAAGAAAAATTCCCTCGACCAGAACGAACCCGAACCTCCGGCATGTTAGGTTTGACGCTAACCACTCGGCCACGGAAGCACCAAGGCTAATTAAATAAGGTTAATTTAGTTGATTAGCAAAAAATTGTGTTAGTCTACAAAAAGTTTGGGAAAAGAAAGAAATTGATGCTCTCTTCTTCCCGATATTTTTGTCCACTTCATCTACACACATCGAGATAACAATGTGTTCGTAAAATAATCCAAAACTTGAAATTTTAAGCTTCAAAATGATGTATATCCCATCTTTATGCGTTGATTTTTTACGAAGTTACCGCATTTCAAAAATCACCTAAAAATTTCAACCTCGCCCTCAGTTCCACTATTTTTTTGTCGAGTGTAGAAAAAGTTACAATGTCAGGTTAGGAATTTGCAACGCTCGGCCAAATGTTGTTGAAACGGCGGTTTTTCAATTCATAACATCAGGTAGAGATTCTGAGATCTTTAGAAGATCGATCTTTTCCATTCCGATTTCCCATTTTTTGAATCGATTCTTTGCGCTCGCAAAAATCGCAAAAATCGATCTCTTTCCTCCGATTTTTTCGATTTAGAAAAACTGTTTTTGGATTTGTTTTTCAGGGTACACCAATATCAGTCCCACCAAAGGCCACTTAAAAATTCTACAAACAGTGTGTCATTTTTCGGATCGCTTCAGTGAACTTGCTGACAATGTCAGTCTGATTCTTCTTCCGTACAAAAGCTGACAGGATCACATCTAGCGGCAGCTACTGAGGGGCGCAAGGTACTGCAACCAGTGCACAATGGTCCAGGAGATGCATTTAAGTGGAAATTAGCATCCAGAGCTCGACAATTATTCTTTAGACAAAAACTGTCTTCGACAAAGTTGTTACATGTGATAGAGCGCTCATTCTCATGTTGCCAAAAATAGGGTGACCAACATTTTCGATGAAATAAAAAATCAAACTACCTTATCTTTATAGATAGAGATAAACATAGTTCGTCAATATTGTAGCCCCAGTTATTTAAAACAACTTTGTAGAACAAAGTTTTTTTTCTATCTTTTAATATAAGCAGTTATAGTTTTTGGAATATAAGTCATTTTTGTATGAAGACTTCTGAAGAAATAATGTTTTGTTCGTGACATTTTTGTCTGTAAATTCTCACGTTTGATATGTTCTTGACATGCTTGCAAAAAGTTAGCAGAGCCTGTAAATTGTGATAATTTATACATAAAAATGTTACGGATTAAACATTAATAGTATTCTTCAAAGAAAAAAATGAAAAAGTTGTTGTTCGGAAAACTTTTTCCATGTAAATGTGCCCATTTTTCGATGTATAGGTGACTTGTTGGAAATTTAAAGGGCTATTTATATCCATTTTTAAAAACACGTGTTTTCGAGAAAAAAATAATTTTAATTTTCAAAATTCAATGAATTTTTTTTCCAAAAATTTGTTTGATATTTTTGAATGAAAACCTAAATAATTTCCTACATTTCATTCTCTGACCAACTTTTTGAGGATCATATAGTTTTTAAATTAAAATTTTTCGAAAAAAGGTGAAAAAACTGAAAATTAAAAAAAACCTACAAAGAAATCAAGAAAATATTTTGATTTTCACTAAAAATTATCAAAGATTTTTTTGGAATAAAATTTAATTAAAACAAAATTTTTGAAGATTAATATTTGAAACAAATTTTAAAATTCCTAAAGGAATAGATATAAATAGTCCTTAAAATTTCCAACAAGTTTTCCATACATCGGACGAAGGGGCACATTCACATGGAAGAAGTTTCTCGAGTTTCATATTTTTCTTTGAAAAAATGCGATTAATGTTCAATTCGTTACATTTTTATGTTTCAATTATCGCATTTTAAATGCTCCGCTAACTTTTCTCTATTTAGAAACATGTCAAGAACATGTCAAACGTGAGAATTTACACACAAGAATGTTACGAGCAAAACATTATATTTCTCAGGAGTCTTCATACCAAAATGAACTATATTCCAAAAACTAAAAAAGATAGAAAGTTGACGTCTTCGACAAAAGATTATATTTTAATAAGGTGTATTCGACAAAGTTTCAGTCGAATACACTATATCGCTATCTTGACTTTAAACAAAATTAGGATTAGTTGTATTTTTTTCAAAGAAAACATGAAAAAGTTGTTGTTAGAAAAACTTTATAATAAATTCTATGAATAAGACACATTTTTATCTCGTTCCACAGTATGTGTAACGTAATCACATTCAAGTAAGTCACATATCAAGTGTAACAAATCCTCTTTTTCCTACAAGATGAATGTAATTCCTTGAGTTTAGTATTTCATAAAACAATTGTAGAGAATTCGAGAAGCAAACACATTCAACTTATTATAGCTAACTAGCAATGAGCATATGTTAACTAAAAAAATTGAAAATTGATATTTGACGAAATATCCAGTGTGAATCATTTTTGTGATTTAGTGATTTTTTATGATAACATTCGAGTTGAACTTCGAACATATCGTTTCAACTTGCCCCGGTGTACCTTAATGAAAATAAGTTGTTATGATTTTTTGGTCATATGATAATGAAAATTGTGATTTTAGGTGGTTGCCAGCATATGGACGAGTTTTCAAAAAAAAAAAACCCGGAATGGATTGGGTCAGCGACCGGTTCATTTGGCGTGGATTTGATGATGGGTGAAAATAACTGAAGATCCATTAAAATACTCATTCACAGCATTAACTAATTCCTCATTGCTTACACTTTTCTACATTCGAGCATTTTTTTCAGGATATAGTCGGCGATTCGGATTTCAATCCACTGGTTTGGAAATAACAAACATGATACGTGTTCATTTGACATTCTGATTGCCTCAGTTATTTCCACCACTATCACAACTTAATGATTTTGACATAGGACTACGTCTTTCATTTCTATACTGGAGTGTAAGCAGGGCCCGAAATCTTCGAAGGTGAAAAATGAAGACCGACTCTACTCTCAGTAGCTTCGCTTCGACTAGAACTGCTTCAGCAGTCGCCCACAACAAAAAGTGACTTGACTAGAAAATGAATTGACTAGCGTTGACTAGCGAGGATGACTGGAGAACTAGTCCAGTCAGTCGTTATTTTAACTTACTCGACTAATGAATACAAATCTGCCTCTTCATTCAACTGACTTCAATCCACATTTCTACTCCCCTAGGAACGAAATTATTTATACCCGCGTACGCAATTTTTTACGTCCATATAAAGAGGAACGAAAACTTGATTTCTGATGCACCCCATCAATGGACGGTTTATTGTCTACCCATCGTGAACTCAAACCAACGAACTTAGACATTTATCAAGTATGCTATAAAGGTTCTCGCGTTATTATTAGTTAGTATTAGGTGTGCAAAATAGCGCATACACACTGCACGCTATTTTAAACGTGTAAGTAATTTTCGTGTACGATACAAAAAAATCTAGTTCACCTGTAGCGTATGTCAAACCACGTTGAACTCGAACTCGCTTGCGTTTTTGCAAATCGGAATGTTTCCCTAACACAGACGTCAAAACCATGAAGCCAGGAGAAATTGGCATAGCAAATTAGATGCAAGCAGTGGGTACTTTTGTACTCGCTTGCGTTTCTGCAAATCGGAATGTTTCTCTAATACATACTTCAAAACCATGGAGCCTGTGGAAATCGGCATAGCGATTTAGATGCAAGCAACGGAAACCTTTGTACTCGTTTGCGTTTTTGCAAATTGGAATGTTTCCCTAACACAGATTTCAAAAATATGGAGCCTGGGGAAATTGGCATTGCAAAATGGATGTAAATTACGGGTACTTTTGTACTCGCTTGCATTCTTGCAAACCGGAATGTGTTTTCCCAATACAGATTCCGAAACCAAGATATTGGGAAAATCGGCATTGCAGATACATTCAAGTCGGCAATACTTTTATAACCCCATGCATTTTTACACTCCAGGATTCGTTTTGCTAACACGGTCTACAAAAGCGGCTACAAATGCAATGCTTCGGCTTGATTAAGACTGCATTGGAATATATCTCTTCATGTCGCCAGCTTACTGAACTTCTTCGCACACCGTTTGATGATTAGGCAAAATGTTGATAACTAACTATTTGCTGCGACAACTATTACCATAATCAGGGTGTCGACTACCTTGAAAATCAGGGAATATCAGGGAATTTCGAATTTCGAATTAAAAAAGACGGGTGGGTAATGTCGGGGACATAACCGGAGTGACGTAGGACTATACAAAGGAGACAGCTTTTGTTAAATATGTATTTTAAATATATTGTTTTATTTTCTTCTCCTACGTGAAAACCTACCTATCTACCTGAAAAATGGATTAGTTTACTGTTTTCTCTTTATGAATATGTTGATGGTTCTGAAAAGAACCTTTGGTGTTGTGTTTTTGTTATCACTCGATATTCCCATCTTGTTCGGTTAAACCTTCCTGTTTAGCTATTGCGTTTGCCACTCGCCACAGCTTTCACAGTTGGAAAATTTCTTCCCATCCAGCTTGTGACATGTTGTTCAGTAAATTACATTTAATGCGACGTGCCGGAGAAACACTTTGCCACTCACTGAAACTAATTGTTGCCTTGATGAGCGCCGAACCGAAGCTGCTCTGTTCTTGATGCGGGTTTTCTGATTGTCGTGAGCAGTTATGCAAGCCAACTCGAGCACTCCGACGGCCGAAACTCTATAATCGCTGTTAGGTATACTGGTGCTCCGGCGCCAATCCGTTCGGCCTATTTACCCTTGCGGAGCAATCAGTGAATGCGACCAACAAGGAACTGGAAACCTGCACGGTTCGAGTGAGACTTTGCCTTTCCCTTAACTTGTCCTCCTTTGTTACGTCCACGATGCCGATGCCGTACAACCACACGGGTTTACGGTTTGAAAGAAAATAAGATATTTTTTTGGGGTCCGTGTGTTTTATACTCTAGCGGTACACACTCACAGGATAGAGACAAATCGGCAGACTCAGCCAGAGGGGCGAGTCCAACGAGACGAACGAATGAGCGTTAAAAGGGAGCGATGGCAAAAAAATACATTAATTACGATTTGTTCGCTCGTTGGATTCACATGCAGGCTAAAAAGGGTCCTTTTCAGGATCACAAAATTATCTTCAATCTAAAGAGTTTATTGTTTTGTTATCACTCGATATCCCCATCTTGTTCGGCTAAACCTTGCTGTTTAGCGATTGCATTTGCCACTCGCCACAGCTTTCACAGTTGGAAAATTTCTTCCCATCCAACTTGTGACATATTTTACAGTAAATTACATTCAATGGCACGTCGCATTACCACCACTCAGTATCGGATTGGAGGTAATTTTAACCTGTAATTGAACATTTGCGATGACAGTGGTACAGTGTCGACCTTCAATGTGGGGTCATAATTTGGACCCCGAACTCTATGTTTACAAAAATGTCCAACTAAATATGTCGCATTACTGGTCCGTCCAATTAGCTAAATGTCGAGATAAGTGTAAATTACTGCACTTTCAATCTAGAGGCAATTTAAGAATTGGTGAAAATCAATAAGCTCAGAACAACTGCCAAATTGACATACTCATCATATCCTGGCAAACAAATTATGAAAAAATCAATTTGTGTTTTATTATTATTTTGGATATTGTTTTAGAAAGCATTGAACTGTATTTCCTAAACTCTTTTTTGGAAGGTTTAATGGCCCTGAAAAGCGCCTTGTTTTATGGAATGGTTCCAATTTAGAAAACTTAGTACTCGTGGTTTTGAAAAAAAAAACATTTCGAATGCCCTCGATGCCGCCTTGTTCTGGATTTGCCACCAAAGCAGTTTGTATAAAGAACAAACTTTTTTCTTCTGCTACCTGATGCCGTTTTGCGATTGCGTTTGCCACTCGCCACTCGCTGCAACTGCCTGTTGTCTTGATGTCCACAGAACCGAATGTGTTCTGTTCCGAATGCGGGTTTTCTTATCGTCGCGAGCAGCTTTACCAGCTAACTCGATCACTTCGGCGGCCGAAACTATATAACGCCGGCTAGGTGGACTGGTGCACTGGTACTAACGCGCTCGGCCTGGCTACCCTTGCGGGGAACTCCAGATCAACACGGTTCGAGCGGGATTTTGCCTTTCCCTTCACTTTTCCTCCTTTACCATGTCCAGACATGGCTGCTTGGGTTGGTTTGTTGATGTGTTGTGATGCGAACCGATGTGGTGTACGTTTTGAATGAGAATGATCGTTACGGAAGGAAGGAAGGTCTTGTATTATAGAGACTTTAAACTTTTGCAGTTCATTCGTCTCTAGCTATGAGAAAGGCCCTTTGAAAACTCTACTCTATTTACTCCAGCGCTTCCACCTCCACCCTCTTGCCTTGAGAAAGGCACTCGATCCCTCGCCGTCCAGCTCGTCCAGCAACGATGTTGTCCAGTCGGTGTCCACACAAAGAATGTGATCGTTACGGCAGCGGAGCGGGGATTTTTAAGCTGACTGGCTGGCTCGAGAATTACGCATGTGTGAGACGGCGACCAATGTTCCGTTCATTTTTTTTCTTTTTCCTTTCCAATCGTGCTTCATTCTATTTCGCTGCTGCTCTGGTTGCCCGTTTTGGTCGGTACGATTTGAGGAGCACCAAATGGACCAATCAAAAATGGACATATAGTGCATTTTGACAATGCTTGATATTTCACAATTATTCAATTATTTATCTCAAGAAAAATGAAATGTTATTCGTTATGATAGATGCGTAGATATATTTCCTATCAATTGATGCAAAAACCTTTGCGATCTATTGAGAAATGCTCGATTTATAAGCGTTTCAAATCTTGCATTTTTTCCTACTTGTTCAGTGCCTAGATTTCCATTTCACCCCCTATATCTTCCGGTTAGACGTAGTCCTACGTCAAAAAATTGATAACACCAAAAGCTGAGCTCGATGAAACTTCGTAACTTCGTTAGTTTCGACGAGTCTTTGAACAAGACTACAAAGAGGCTAGTTGCATCTGAAAAAAAAAACTCTTGAATTTGAGTAGCTTTGGATTCATCAATAGATTGAATTATTTTTTTTTTTTTTTTATATCTGTATTATAGTGATTTTCAACTCATTTGGCTGGTTCGTCACTTTTTACTTCCATTTTTGGAAGAATGTCGGGAGTGAGAATTGAACTCGTGACCTTTAGCGTGAGAGGCATGGATGTTACCACTACGCCAGATCGACTCCACAAAGATTGAATTATTAAAAAAAACTCGTCAAAATTTACGAAAGACAAATCTTGAAATTTCGTCTGGGATGCGGAGCTCTGGGTTTGAAGTTTACGAAGCATTGATATATCCTTGACCTTGTCGTCGTTGATTTCGATTAAAAAAAATTGCTGGAAAACGATTCGAGATACTTTTGTCTGTTGACCCTAGTGACCATTTTAATATTTGACGGATTTTGGAAGTATTAGTGGAGCTCCAGCAGACTTAGTACTGAAACAACATTGATAGCAAAAACAGCAACAAGTGCTCACTATGATCCGGAAAATAAACGACTGGAGCATTTTTGGAAATGATGGGTTTACGGAACTTTTTGACCAAAATGGTCTTCTGTCTCTCGTGTGGAAACCCCAACGTTGAGAGAGCTTTTCCATTAATACCGAATGTTTTAAGAAAACATTTGTGAGGAAACGGTTATGCTATGCGACAAGTTTACGATGGTATGCTTCCCTTTGGAAGGATAGCATCAATAAAAATGTTGAGCTAGTTAATTCAACGAGTTCAAAATTCATATTCTCTTCATCTAGAATACAAGGAAAGTTGAAAAAAATAAGAAAATTTTGGGAAATGCACAGAAGGCCGAAAGATTGCAAGAAAAAGTGTTTCGTTGAAATCGTAACAGTTTCGTTAAATTGATCCGAATCAAAATGAAAATGACTCATTCTCTACTAGTGTTTAAGGCTCGTTCTTAAGAACTTTGAACTGTATTAATAAATCTATTTTTATATCTTTTACGACACTTCTCTGTTGTCGTTAGCTTATTTAAAAATCACAAACAATTTTTTCATTGGAAGATATCGACAGACGTTCTTAAGTTTCATTGTTTAAGCTAACTACATATCTTAGAAACTATAGCTAAAGTACTACTAGAGAATTTGATTACTAGCCTACATCTGGATTTTTTCTGGAAAATTACTGGAAAATCAGGGGTATCAGGGATTTTTTCTTCGAGTTTTGAGTCGACACCCTGATGATGCATGAATTGACTTAAATTGGGATTTGTTTGCAATTGAATTCGTAAAAAGTTTCATTCATTCACTAGTTTAATCAATAACTTAATCAATACACACAAAAGATAGCTCTGCGCAGCGGCAATATCGTACCCAATGAGGAACATCCGAGGTGGGAATATTGCTGATTGAAGAAATACAATTGATTACTAAGCCAACGACAGTCCATCGTCAATCTTGCGGTTATATCATAGATATAACCCGTCCATAGTTTTTTAAATAAATTCGAGTGCTCAGGGCATCCCGAACGTGGTTCGCCTAAGGCAGTGATTCTCGAACTATGTTGGGCAATAGACCCCTTTCCCAGAATTAGGTGATACCTCAGACCTCTATAGCGAACCAGCAAATCACCCCAAAGATTTTCGTACACTTACAATGAAAATCTGAAAGCTTCTCATCGATTCATCGCTGAAAAGCTTAGAATCGCCTAAAGGGCGAATGAAATGAATTGCGAGTAGCCGTAAGAGTAATCCGATGAACCCCAAGAAAGTGTTACCATTCAGAATACAATCAAATGTTATTTGGAACGCTAGTGATGCCGGACGAATATGTTTTCATCAGGAAATACAAACTAATCCCCAGGATTTCAGGAATCATCCCCTGGAGCCCTAAAGCCCTATTTTGAACTCCCTCTTTCTTTACAGTGTCATGCACCTTTGAATAACAATTTTCAGAATATACCCACAATTCTTTACCGGTCCTGGGAATTACTCATTCAGAAAGATTAAAATCTATAATCTGCGCATGTTCGGTTGAACAAAGCGAGTACTCATTCGTCAACATTTTTCCGTTTGAAAACGTTCCACAGATTTTACCATGAAACAAAATCCCTCTCACATTTAGAACACTATCTTGCAAACATGCAAATACTTACCCTCATTCTCTTCATCAATCTTCAACGCCTTCGAGATGTATTCGAAAGCTCGCCGATGGTGGTGTTTCTGTTTAGCCAGCAGTGGATCACCGGGGCCAACTTGACTCCCGCTGGCCGACCGCTGCACGGACATCTCTCGCCCCTCGCTATTACCCAGCACGCCACTACTAGAGTACTGAAGGAGATGTGCTTGCTGGGGGTCGTATTGCTGTGGGTGGTGGTGGTGAAGCAATTGCTGCTGCTGTTGATTGTGCAACGGGTGCTGATTTTGGTCGTTTATCACGATCTCCAGCCCACAATCCTTCTTCACCGGTTTGTACACAACTTTGGTAGTGAAATTATAAATGTACCGGAAAATTATAAATAATTGGTACAGTAGCGAACGCAAAACGTTGAACACAAATATAACTGGAAACGAAATAATGTAAAGATTTTGCTTATGCACGGTGTCACATCGCTGCGTGGAGGTACCGCCTTTGCTGTCTACTAGTTCCGTTCCGGAACCTCCTTTGCCGCCCTCGCTATCACTGACGTCGTGTTGTTTACTATTAGTGCGAGGTTTTTTACTAGGCGATTTGCCAGCATTGCTCAGCGAATATTTATTACGAACCATTAGTCAACCACCGAGTTGACCTAGCATACAAAGTGCGAATCCCACAGCTGATGCCCAACAATGTTGCGATTTTAACACTGAACTACTCTTTGTTGTTCTATCTCAGATCCATTCAAGAAAAAAAAAGATCTGGTGCTTGAAGTCTGCAGAAACACACATACACCAACGTAAACGCAAGAGACAGGAAACTCAGCAAGCGCAGAGCGAAGTGGTGAAGGACGAAAAAATTATCTCCTAATTCTGCCACCCCAACACACTTTCTTCTCCGAATATTCGCACAACTTTTCACATTATTCTCTTTGGAACCAAATCTTATCACTCCTACGGCACCTACTATTATTTAATCTACTAGATGAAATATATATATACCGAACGCACAAAATCCACTACAATACCCCTCCGCGTAGAATATCCTTTAACCAAATTTTTTCATTTATACCGGAGAGAAATCCTAGGAACAGAGGATATCTACTATACAAGACAACGAAAAGTTTTATCGCTAAATCTACGACGGCAGAAAATACGACGAACAACCGACGTGACCGACTGTCTGTACACTAATAATGATCGGTTACTGCATTCCTAGCAAACAACTGTTGGTGCGAGCGAGAAGGGAAGTGAAATGTATGACTTTCAAACGTTTCCTTCTCATTTGTTCAAAGGAATTTTTTACTGTCAAATTGGCACCCACAGTATACAGACTGTCAATTCGCCTAAACAGTGCAGTGGCTAACAATGGTAATGAACAGTACGTTAATACTTATGACAGACATACAGCTGTACTTGCGTTGTACTTCGAAAATTGTATCTCTGTCACCATGTACAGTGCTAGAACCATGCAAGCAACTCGGTACAATCGCTGTACCTGTACCGAACTGTTTTACCCCTGTACATGGCTACAGTTGTACTGTGCGCAGCGCCATAGACGGTTAGTGGTGGGTAGCATGAACAAGCAGAATCAAATCACTTGATAAACGTTCTTTTCATTGACTTTCTTCAAGTTAATAACTCAGATTGGAAACTTGTTTGTTGTGTTTGATAGTTTAGACACAAAATAAAAGTCAAAGGAGGGTTGTGTCCGAGACACGACCGCATAGTCGACGTAGGATTCCGTTAGGTGATCTGTTGATTTTGGATATGTTTGAAGAATTACCTCGTTAAACTCTTCGATAATGATTTGATGGCCCTGAAAAGGACCGTTTTGTTTGGTTGTTGGGTATTGTTTATTCACTCGACCAGTGTGACCGAGTGATGATGACAGAAGGATGGTAAACAGTCTTCAGATGATGCGTATCAGATAAAAGATACCGAAGTGGAACGAGATATGATGAAAACCGCCCTCTGTGATCCTAGACTAGATACCTACTGTGATATGTATGGATGAAGTAAAGAAAAAAAACTCACCAATATATAAGATAATATAAGATAATTACCAATACCGAACACAATCATCAATTTTTCTCATCAGTAAAAAACATGTAGAGAAAACATACTTGAAATGGAGAAAGTAATTTTCTTTTATAATTTTTACTTTCTAAGTGTTTATTCAACCCAACGCGAATTTTAATTGGACTAACAACACCTAATACTATATGTAGAGCATATGGGAAATCACATTTTCTACTATTTTTCATGCCGTACAAACTTTCCTTGGGTGAAAATGAACACAACAAAACAGACAGCTTAAATCGAACGACCCATTCTCGAGCGGGAACACACCTTGGTTTTCATTTATGAGAATTGAAATAAATCGTTTCATATATCAAGTCATTTTGAACACAACTGCTACCATATACAATTTTATACTTACACTTGTGCTATATTTTTCACAATATACGATCGGTTATTGATATGAAATTTCACAAAGCAATCAACATTAAAGTTCCAAATTTAAAATTTATTTGTTCAAATTATTCGTATCACTCACCTTACCTTCAATACAAAAATGCCCCCGACTTGCATATATTTGCAATGTCGATTTCCTCCAGGCAGCTTGGTTTTGACGTCTCTGTTAGTGAATACATTTCGGCGGGAACAATGGTTTCCCCTACATTCATGTATTTGCAAACCGATTTCCCCCAGACAGCTTGGTTTTAATGTCTCTGTCAGGGAACACATTTCGCTGGGAGCAAAAGCTCCCACTTCTTTCATGTATTTGCAATGCCGACTTCCCCCAGGCTGCTTGGTTTTGATGTCTCTGTTGGGAAACCGCCGTATGTGTCGTCAATTTCGACCAATCAAAAGTGGGTATTGCCGTTAGGATAGGGGTTGAGGTTTTCCAATTGTTCAATAATTAGTTTCATAACATATATTATTTTCTTCAATATAAAAAAATATGGAGTGTCGAGATCAATTGACGAAAAAATCCATCAAGAAATGACTGAGCGTTTAAAATTGGACAATTTTCACAATGTACTCGATTTTCGATTTTCAATTTGTACCCCAATATGTTCCCGAAAGACGTAATCCTACGCCAAAACGATTTCATTAAAAATATATTATTTAGCACTTCGATGTTTATTTAAAATTATATTTGACGTAACTTTTATCAATGTCTGGTCAACGAATATTCGCTCGATTAATCGAATACTTATATACATTTCCTCGAATGAATCGGTTATTGCAATATGCCCCTACGAAAATTTTAGACATTTCTAGACGTGATATGATGGTTCCCTGTTAGTTGTTAGTAGAAAATGTAAAAATAAACAGTATTTTTGATCATAGTTTTATATAGTTTTTGTGGTAAGTGGAAAACAGTAAAATAAACTCTTTTGTTTCAAAACAAGTTGATAGTCCTGAGAAGGACTGGAATGGTTTAATGAGTTGTACGGAATCTGCTGCGTTTCAGTCGGATGTAGCAATTTAGTTTTGGGAGCGGTAGCTTTTACGGATTCGCTGATGCTTTCCTTGACTTTGGCGCTATCGGCTTCTGTGCGTCGATTTTCGAGGGTTTGATTGGCACAACCACGACGAGCTAAACGACGGATAGCGAGTGTGATACCATGCACTTCGCTCCTCTGCCTCCTTTGCCGCATCCAATTGTTGATCTGAAGAGGAGCGCACCAGCAATGCACACTAGATTTAATTCGATGCTCTCCGTTGCTTCTTCTTCTTTGCTCCCTTTGTCGCACCGCATCCATCGTTGGTTGCCGATGGCTTCCTCTCCTTTGCCGCACCGTATGGTGTTGGTTGATTTGTAGAGCACTGCACACTAGAAGCCCAGATGTTTGCCGATCTGAGCGTTGAACGAGAATGAGAAATCCAAAAATGCTACCGTCCTTTTATATCAGTTGGTATGTGAGAAATAGGCGCCCCCCACTCGCTCGACATGCAAATATTTGACTTATCGAGGAACGAAAGAAGCGAAGCAGGCGAAAAAGAAATGACGCCAATTTCGACCAATCAGTACCGTTTGGATAGGTGTTGAGATTTTTCAATTGTTCGATAGTTAATTACATGATATAAATTATTTTATTCAAGGTGAAAAATTGTTATAGAGTGCCGCAATGTTTTGCTGTAAAAATCTCATCAATCCGTCATGAAATGACTGAGCAATAAGCGTTTGAAATTGGACATTTTTCACGATGCGATCGATATTCGTTTTTCAATTTGTACCCCAATATGTTCCCGAAAGACGTAATCCTACGTCAAAAACCTTTTCCATTGAAATATGTGGTGGAAATTGGAAAAATATCTGATTGTCAGTTTGACATACGGTACAATGTACAACCAAAGTATGTCTGTCATGGTACGATGGTAGCTGTACAACGCTGTACACGTACAACGCAAGTATAGCTGTATGTCTGTCCCTGGTATAACGCTCTCCTATAATTTTTGTTTTTTTTTTTCAAATAGTGGCTGCAAATTCAAGCTAATGCATTTTATATCACAAAAAAGCTGTATAAATGAATCAACCTTATTCTCATTTACTCAAGTAAACCTATCGAACTCGAATTGTGTTAACCTTCGTCACGTGGATTCCACCAAGTTTTCAACGCGAATTTCGATTGGACTAATAATACAACTGAATCAAATCGGACGATATCTGTTCTCAAATGATGTGCGAATAGATATTTGTGGCAATTGATTTTAATGTTTGAAGATTCATATAATTTTATTCAGCTTTGCAGTCATTCCATGCCTAACCGATATAGTGGCTCTCAGATTTTCGTGAAAATTGGTATTTTGTTCCTTATCGCAAAATTTTAAGTCCGTTCCTGTTTTCTATTTTTTTTTATTAGGGTGGCCATTTCCATTGTGATCCTAAAAATAACCTTTTTCCTCAAAAATTTGTAACATTTGAACCACTAAACCAATTCAGATGACTGGAATATCAAATTCAATCCAATCTTTTCAATCTAGTTTTTTATGCAAATACATCGCACCTGTATAAAGTTTGGGTTGGTTTTGTGTCGGCCTTTTTTCGCCACTTCAGTGCCAATTTCCGACATCAAGGAGGCGACTCCACCTGTCCCTACCTATCAGACTCAACAACTTATGAGCCGGGGCAAAAGTATTTTACTTCCTTTCCGAAGGAAGACGTAACCAGAGATTTTTCGCCTTAGAAAATCCCAACGACGCCAGCTGAGATTGAATCCACGCCGGTCGGGTTGTGAGGTTGTTACGCTAACCACATAACCACTGGCATTGTCGTTTGTAATTGTTCATTGTGTAGGTTTTCTATAGTTTACATGGTCTCGGAACCAAGGGCGCTATATTTTTTCTTGAAAGCTTAATTTTTACATAAAATATAAAAATTTCAAAATATGAAAAAAAATTTTTTTTACATAAAATATCACCACCCACCACTAATAAAAATAGACCAGGTATTGATTCCTTATTCGAGAACGGTCAAGAATCTGGAAATTTTAATGGATTGCCACCTCGATTGGAGAGCTCAAGTTAATGACATTTGCAAAAAGTTTTTTTTTTGCCTTCACTCATTAGTTTTACTACAAGATTTTACACCAGAATTAATTGGACTCCAATTTGCCAAATCTTTACTTATCTAACTTTTCAACTACGCAGATGCTTTACATTCTTCAGTCTATAGTTGGAACGTAACTGAATTAAAATTGGCATTTAACTATATCACGAGATACGTATTTAACCTCCGTCATTCAGAACACATAAATGAATATCATAATAAGCTATCAAGCTTCGTTCAAAAGTGATTTGCTAATTTTAGTTTCCTCCGATGTAATGGTGAAGACATCTGAAGATATTTTTTCGTACCATGTGAAGATATTTGAAAAATCACCTGGCATCCCTGAGCAGAACCCTGCGGGAAACGAAGCTCAATGTCATCAACGTGAATTGATTGTTCAGTATACTGTGGTATTTTTTCATTTTGTTCTCACGTGGTTTTATTTACAAACAACAGTACTATTGAACAGCTGGGAACGCAACGTTCGATATTTGTGAGCATTTTTTTTGAGGTGAAGAAATCCCAACAATGTCTTCTGGAAGTGAATTCTCAGGAAGTGAACAAGAAAATAGTGACATCGAAGACAATCAAACTGAACAATCCTCAGATAATAAATCCAACTCCAGCCAGAGCGACGACGACGAAGAAAATGATAGCGATGATGGATCGAAGGTGTGTAAAATACTTTTATTCGATTTCAGTGAAGGTAACTGTTTTTTGCTTTTCAGCCCAAATTGGCCGATGATGATTTCCGCCAGATGCCTTTTGAAGAGTTACTACAACTGAAACGTCGACTTGGTTCCAAAGTATACAATGAAGCAGTGTTTGGTAAAACTAAAAACTCGAAGGACCAAACAGCCGAAAAGAAAAAGGCCAATAAAAGGCAACAACCATCCACACACGATAGTGACTCTGATGGTCCGCCAGTGGAGCTTAGTGCAAAACGGAAGGTTTCCGCGTTAGGAATGGAGAAGAAGCGTAACGAATCATCGTCGTCGCGAAGAGATCCGCGTTTCGATGCAAAACAGGGCTATTACAGTGGGCGCCAGTTTCGGGAAAAATACGCTTTTATTAACGAAATGAGGAATGATGAACTGGAACGGTTGCAGAAACAGCTTGAAACTGTGGATGATCCTGATGAAGCGGAGCAGTTGAAATTTGCAATCCGTAGAACGGAAAATCAGATACGAGAATTCAACAAGCAGAAAGAGCAAGACAAGAAACGGAAAGAAGAACACTTGGAAGCACGCAAAGCGATTGAGGATGGAAAACGACCATTTTATGAAAAGAAAAGCATTAAGAAAGCCCGCGAGCTTGTTGAAAAATACGACGAACTTAAGGAAACGGGTCGACTTGGTAAACACATTGATAAAAGAAGGCGTAAGACTACTGCAAAAGATAGGAAAAAGTTGGACTTTTCCACGTAATTTTCTAATAAACAACTTACTTTTCCACAAAGTTGATTCTCATTTGATTTTCTCCCGCAATGCGTTGGTGTGGGCTAAACTTGATTTCACATCTTTCAATAATGCTATCAAAAAGGAGTTTTCTCTACATTAGATAGGATTTAAGATTTTTTTTCTAAAGCTAAACATTCTATTTCAAGAACATAAACTTCAAGCCATTCGCAACATTCTGGCTTCTCGTTTTTCCTGTAACTCTTTGCGCTGAGCTTCCACGACCTGCATTCGTTCCTCTAGAAACTGTTGGTATTCGACTGGATCCAATTCGTTAACGATTTCGATCCCACATGATCGAGCTACTCCTACCAGCATTTTGCACATATTTTCCAACGACAGCAATGCGTTCGGTGGATCATTACTCTTGATTTGGGCGATCTCGTACAAATGCTTCCGTGTTATTTTACCAGCAACTTCGCTGCCCGGATTCATTGCGCCGCGTTGAATACCGGCGGCTTGTTTCAGCAGAAAGGTAGCCGGGGGTGCGTGAATTGTGAGCTCGTAGGACCGATCGGAGGTTACCGCGACACGACACGGCAGCGGTATCCCTTCCTTGTACTCTTTGGTGCGCTCATTGAAGTCTTTGCAGAATGTGGCAATATTGATTCCACGTTGTCCTAGCATTGGACCTAACGGAGGACCCGTAACGGCCATACCGGCCGGAATGTTGGTGCGGAGTTTGCTCGAGTGGTTGATTTTGTCGACGGATTTCTTGAGCATTTTTAAACGACCAGCGGCTTTCGACATTTTGTGATGCTAGGAATGATAATGTTATTGTTGTAGAACGTATTGTACCGAAAAAATAATTGACCGATCCGAAATCACTCTTAAAACTTCAGATTTTCCAGAGAATTGTGTAACACTTCAGCACGCTTGAACTAATTTGTTTTGTTTTGATTTCGCAGATGAATACAACTGTCAAAATTTCTTGCATGAAATGCGCAGGTATATAATTTTCAAGGCATATCTTCAAGGTGGCTACGCATCTGTCGTGGGAATTGCAAATAACAATCATATTAAATTACATAAATTTACATTTAATGCGACAGTTAGCTAATTGGATAGACCTGTAATGCGACAAGTTTAATTGAACATCTTTACCTCTAGTTGGACATTTTTGTAACCATCGAGTTCGGGCCCAAATTATGGCCCACCAGACGTCGATACTGTACCACTCTCATCGTCAATGTCCAATTACAGGTCAAAATCGCCTCCAATGCGACACTGAGCGGTGCCTCGGCATGTCTCAATAAATGTAAACTACTGAATGGCCGTACGATGTTCTACAGATAAAGCCTGTTTCTGTTAGAATTTGGTCGTCTAAAGTAGGACATTTCTCAGCATAGAAATAACGTATAAAAAAGGAAAGGATGATATTTTGTAGGTTTATCAACTTTAAGTTTAAAAATCATGAAAATTATTCGTCATCTGTTCGGATGAATTTTCGAACTTTTCGTGTGATTTTGATATCTTCTTGGAAAAGTGGTGCATTTGAATTGTATTTTTGATGGTTCTGTCACATTTATTTAATTTGCTTTTGATATTGTCCAATATTTCTCGAAAATCCAAACAATTTGGTGGACTGATAGTTTTTTCAATGAAGTCGATTTTGTTCTCCTTCTTCTTCTTCTTCTTAAATGACACTAACGTTCCTAGAGGAACTTCGTAGTACAGTTATTTACATTGAATGCGACATGTCGAGGCACCACTCAGTGTCGCATTAGAGGCGATTGTAACCTGTAATTGGACATTCGTGCTGACAGTGGTCAGTGTCGACGTCTGGTGGCGACTTTCAATTCGGGTTCCGAACTAGATAGTATAATCTCTATTAGATTAAAAAGCACGAATGGAGTTTTAAAATGTTAAACTTTGAATGAAAATTTCTACATTATGTTATTTAATTACTTGAAACACGTATTTTTGACTCTTAAATAAACCGATTGTCTATACATTTCGGATATTTTGACTGAAACTTTTCATTATATATAATATGAAATTGTCTTCAAACACAATTTTCGTATGAGATATTTTCACCACCTGTAAAAAAAGTGTATTTCATTTAAATAGAATGCTAATTCGATACGGATAGGTTAACTTTTATTCATAATTTTAATTTTGAATACGTGTTCATTCCGCCTGAAAATTATTTACTATCTTTGACGCTCCCGAAATCGTGAAACAAAGCTCAGTGCCGTCAACGCGAATATCAACAAACACAGCACAAACGAAAAACAGAATGTGAAAAACAAGTTAGAACCAGAAAAGAAAAACAGCAAAATTGACTCAACTTTCGTAGACATTGGTGAAGGATACATGCAAGGAGAATATTTAGATGAACATTTAGAAGATCTACTACTTGCCAACATTCATTCGAGCTGTTCTATTGCTTTAGAACAAATCACCGTCGGCGAAGCTAACAGCAAGCCCGATCAAAATGACCGTCCAGTAGAATACAAGAGACGAAAGTATAATGTCCTCACCATCAAGGATAAGAACATAGTCTGTAAAGGCCTTGCCTACAAAGTCATTGGTTTGTTCTAGCGAAAAAACTGCACCCGGACGCAAGTCGTTGAAGGAACGACTGACAATTACACCTTGCAGCAATGCAAGTGGTAGCCACAAATTACCATTACAAGTGCTTGGCCGCGCATCAAATCCTAGATGCTTTAAAACGCAAGGCGTGCCTGATGGGATACACTATTTTTCAAACAAGAAAGCGTGGCAAACTAGTGCGACGTTTACTGATTGGTCCTACTCCGTTTTCGTTCCTGAAATCAAACGGAAGGCAGCTGCATAGAATAGACCGACTAAAGCGCTTCTAATTCTAGATAATTGCACCGCACATTGCAGTAAAGATAATTTTCAAGTGGATGACGCAGAAATTCAGGTGATCTTCCTTCCTCCAAATGTGACAAGCATTTTTCAGCCTATGGATCAAGGAATCATCAATGCTTTTAAGGGTAATAATGTCATTACATTTTCGAGTCCAAATTAGTGAATATTATTTTTATTTTTTAGTTATCTATAAATCGAATTTTCTGCGCCGTGTTCTGTTAGAAACTGACAGCGATCGCCCAGTTACAGAAGTTATCAAATCATTTAGCCTTTATTATGCTATTCAACTAGCGACTGATGCGTGGGCCACTGTAACTCCAGAAACGATTGTTAACTGTTGGCGCAATCTCTTAAGTGTCAGTCAAGATCAAAACTATAACTCGTTCAACGATTTCACAATTTCTTCACCAACGAGTGACCCCCGCGTATTGCTTTCTAAAGTAGTGCAACTCGTCGATCCAAAGACGAAGAAGTTCAAGAGTGGCTAAGCAACTCAGACAACATAGATGTAGCGCAAATATATACCGACGAGCAATTGGCCAAGTATATTGCCTCTGGTGGTGACTTTTTCGAGGCGGACCATGAGGAGCAAGATTGCGATGCTAGCGAAAGTACTGAGGGTGATCTTAGTATTTCGGTTATATGTACTCTTGGAGCAGTCAATCCGAAAAACGCAATGATTATAAGAAGGTTATCAGCATCATGGATGTACTCAAAAATGTTCTTATTGCTGTTGGTGATGACCATAAATTAGTGGAAGTCGAAAAATGGAAAAACGAACATGAAAATGAAATTATTCGCCTTCTTGACGAATAACAATAGTGAATTGTAATTAAGTATATGGCATGATAACAAAAATACAAAATGATTGATTGTAACACCATAAATTGTTTTGATTGGAAAAATGGTTGAAAACACTCCCATAAATTTATCGTGAAAGGCTTCAGTCAAAATATCCGAAGTGTATAGACAATCGATTAAATAAGAGTCAAAAATACGTGTTTCAAGTAATTAATTAACATGATGTAGAAATTTTCATTCAAATTTTATTATTTTAAAACTGGCTTCGTGCCTTCTAATCTGATATAGATTACACTATCGAGTTTTATCCCAAATTGAAAGTCACCACCAGACGTCGACACTAACCACTGTCAGTGTGGATTCACCTCTGTCCAATTAGATGTAAACATGTCTAATTAAACGTGTCGCATTACAGGTATGTCCAATTAAAAAAATGTCGCATTAAATGTAAATTACTGTATTACGTAGTATTACTTGCGTCAATTTTACCAGTACTTGGTTGAGATTTCTATGCCAAATAACACGCCTTGAGTGCATTCAGAGTGGCAAGCTCTAGAATACGCGTGACCACAGTGCAAGTCGGAGCAAATTTCTTTGACGAAAATTTCCCCCGACCAGAACGGGAATCGAACCCGAACCCCCGGCATGTTAGGTGTGTTGTTCTCCTTATAGCTCTTGATGCCATCCCGGCTGTAATGGCAGCTTGTCAAGTCAGGCCAGAACTTCACTGGACCATTGTGTGATAGAATGAATGGCAAAATCCTGTTCTGAAGACACTCCTCCTTGTAATTGTTGCCCCAGTGATGACAACCATTGTCGTCGTTCCACAACTACAGATCCCTTGCCAAATGATCAACTTACGGGCAAAAAAATCTGTAAACAAATTTGAACCTACCCTACGCTTGACAAGGTAAAATTTGTTACCGACTTTTTGTTTGAAAATCCATTTTTACGTACCCTATGATCAGAAAGTACCGGGATTTTTTAAATAAAACAAAATAGAGTTAAATTTCAGGCAAATTTAATTTATCTCTTTCAAAATACGATTCATCTGAAGCAACACACATGAGTCAATGCTTAACCCAGTCTTCCATGCATCCCCGGTAGGCCAACGAAAGGATGGTTTTTAATTCCCTTGTAACATTCTCGATGAGATCGATCGGCTGAAATCTTTTTCCACGAAGTGGCAACTTCAACTAGGGAAACAAAAAAAAGTCGCACGGGGCCATCAGGCTTACTCGGTGGTTTTTACTTGATGTTTGGTCAAAATATTCAGTACAATTCTGGCTCGGTGCGATGGCGCGTTATCATCATGAAAAATCTAAGAATTGTCGGCCCACATTTCTGGTCGTTGGCGACGTACAGCATCTCTCAAACGCTTCAAAACGGATAAATAATATTCTTTGCTGACTGTCTAGCCCGGTGGAAAGTACTCATAGTGTACTACGCGTTGACAATTGAAGAAAACAGTCAGCATCACCTTCACTTTTGAGTGGTTTGACGCGGGTTTTTCTCGTCTTCGAAGCGCTACTCGGACGATTCTTGCTTTGTTTCTATGTCAAATTCATAGACCCATGTCTCCTCGCCCGTAATTATCCGTTTCACGAATGTTTCACTTTGGGCTTGAGAAATCATCTCTTCAGCAACTTTCTGTTGATGGTGTTTTTGCACGAAACTCAGGTCCAATATGCTGTGCCGTTCCATATGCAATGCAAAATTCACTAGACATCTCTCTTAAGCTGGTATGACAATTTTCAAGCACCATTTTTTCCACTTTGTTCATATTTTCATCGGTGTTCTACGTTTTCTGGTAACGTTTGAGTACGGTATTTACAGTCGATTTCGGAAATTTGAGGAATTTTGCAATCTTTCCTCCCGACCACGTTTTTCGCGTTCCATCGTCGTGACTTTTGGATGTATCCTTCAATCTTGACGAATTCTGTACTACTGAATAAACAAACCACCCGGATCAAAACGCTGTCAATAGTTTCTCGATGTGAAGCTAGGGGCGCTGAAGTGAATAAAAATAAGCGACCAAATTCTAACTGAAACACACTTTATTTCTTAAACTGCATTATAAGAACGCATTCTTCTAAATAATGTCTGTGTTATTGAAGGGCAATTTTTGAACAATTTTTGTGCTGGAATGAAAGAGCTTGCTAGACTGGTTTACACTAAAGTAAAAATGGCACAGACCACGCATCGTGCGAACACAGTTTCAGCAATCGTAAATTGATTGAAAATTATCTGCGTTCTAAAATGAACCAAGACCGACTCAATTGGCGATCTAACGCAAAATCTGGATTTTGTTTTTGAACTAAGAAAATGATGCTAATGTAACCTAAAACTCAAAAACAAATCACGTATATTTTACTTCCGGGCTTTCCAAGATAGTTCTCACATGCAGGAATCGTGCATTTTTCTACTTGTGTTTGATTGTGCTCTCGAATTTCCTTCTTTAATTCAACCATTGTCAACATTTTTATAGTTTTCCCTACTGAAAGAGGTTAATAAATAACATGTTATATATAAAATTGCGCAGAATTAAATTTCTTACAATCTCATCGCAATCAAATATTCTTTTATGATTATAACATTGTAATTTGTGGAAAGAACTACAAACCTTCCATAAGCTCACATGGCAAAATTTAAAACCATCATCACTTTCACCGCAGCGCCGCCTAGGTGTAGATTTGTACGTTAGATCGCCAATGGCTTGGCAATTTTTTCGATCGAAAATGAATCGTTAGCAGATCTTAATTTAAATGCAATTAAGGATCATTTTACTCCTGTTAAAGCATGCGAGGCAAAGATTTGACTAGAGAATAAGTGAAGCTGGGAATGATTTTTCCTAACCTTCAAAATACGAATAAACTGCTCAAAGTGAACTTTGGTATAACGGAGTAGCTTTCTCAAAATATCAGAAACTCAAAGTTATTGAAAAAATCGTATAAAGTGGTATTTTTTTGGGGCGTTATTTCCATAGTTTGCCGGGGGCGCTGTCTACCCTCACTACGTCGCTGCGCGTTATATGCCTGTTACTTATTGATCCAAAAACTCGTTTCAATAATTAACTTTTGATGTACAGTGGAGCCCCGATTATCCACGAGCGGATTATCCGCGACAGCGAGTTCCATAGTAAATCTATAGGCCTTCCCGGAATTTGTCAGGAAGTGATAGACTCATGCACTTTTGTTTTGGTCATGACTTTCACATTATCTGAGTACTGGCACAGCAGTGGAACTCCATACAATTCACTGACTAAAAAGTGTCCAAATTTTCATCGCTTGTTTACGTGAAGAATATATTTTTTTCAGGCACACTTGATTTGAGAGTGTATGGATTTCTAGCTGTCTTGACGCAAGCTCTTTAATTAAGAATGTTGAGATGGGAAGGTTTATATAAACATGTTTATAATTACATAAGTTTATTCAAATATTATTATTGCCCTTCTTTAACTATTCAGTGCAATTTTATCAAAATTTGAAAGAAAAATTAAAAAGGAATGTTTTTTTTAATATTTTTTTTTGAGATGGTTATTAAAAATCCATGATTACCCCCCCCCCCTTATTTGTTAATTTTTCCAGCTTTTCGTTCTTTGACCTATCATTTTGACAATTCAATTTGAGAGGTTTAAAATTGCGAAAAGATAGAAATTTGGTGTGAAAGAGCGAATTGTGGAAAATTAAGTGGCAAATTTTCTAAGCTTTATAATTAAAGTTTTTCTGTAGTATTTAATTTCTGAGTTTGTTTTTAATGACCGATTGAAGTTGATTCATATAAGAATAAGATTTCATTAGATATGTCGATTTTTGAAATCGACTCAATAGTTAAAAAATTATGACGTTTTGGAAGAAATCTTACTTACGTAATCAGCAAAAGGCCCCAGTGGAATGCGCTGTACACAAAAGTCGTTTCCGTTCAAACTTATTTCAAGAATCAACATATCATATATTTCTCATAATCCGCAAACATGCCTAGTAGTAACTTAAAAAACCAAACTCATAAACGACAAAAAGAGTCTTCGATTGTATATATTATATCATCCAACATTCAAGGAAGTTAATGATATTTATATTTTCTAGCATTAATCCAAATGCTGTAATCCTAATTTTTATCATGGCCGCACTAAAAGACATGAAAAACAACAAGAAAAACGCGAACTTTGAAATTTGTGAACTATTGCCATTCCATGCCAAACCGATATAGTGGTTTTTAGATTTTCGTGAAAATTGGTAGCTTGTTTTCGTTATGGTGAAACATTGAACCTGTATTATTTTTTTGGGTGATTCGATTTTTTTTCACTTTTCCAAAACATGACTTTTATCAAAAACTCATATCTTCTGAACCACTAAGCCGATTCAGATGAACAACACATCAAATTGAAGTTAATTAGCTAGTCTTTTTTGAAAAATATCAAACTTGCAACGAATTTCAATTTTGTTTCTGTAATTATTGATTGTATCCATTTTTTATAGTTTACATGGTTTCGGGACCAACGGTGCTCTAATTTTCTATATTTTTTCTTGAAAACTGAGGATTTTTTACGCATTTACATTTTTGACTCAAATCAGATGTATCCTTTTTTCTTTTTTGAGTAATAATGTTAACCGAGATGACCGATATATCAAACTAAAGCCAATCAGCTAGAATCTTTTGGAAAAATATTGCACTTGCGAAAAAAATGTATTTTGTTTTCGTGATTAATAATTGTATCTGTTTTTTTTTATAGTTCTCATGGTTTCGGGACCAAGGCCGCTATATTTTTCATAATTTATTCTTGAAATCTGAGGATTTTTTACTTAACACATTAAAAAATCAGAGATGTGTTCTTTTTCGTTCTTGAGCTATGCTTTTTCAAAACTAATATGTGGAAAATGAATTCTTTGAACCACCGGTTAAATTTGAAAAATCATAATTTAAAAACGAAGAAGAACACATTTTTGAATTCGTTATCTAAAAAATCTTCAGCTTGCGAGAAAAAATATAAATAAATAAAGCGCCTTTGGATAATGAGATAATAATAATAATTAAGAAAACCAAATTAATTTATTTGCAAGTGTAAAATTAAAAAAAAAAGACTAATTAACTGGTCAATTTGATATGTCGATCATCTGAATCGGATTAGTAGTTCAAAAGATATGAATTAAAAAAAAATATTTTTGGAAATATAGCGGGAAAACTAGATTTTTCGAAGCACCCTAGAATGGAAAGGGATTTAATATTTTACGATAAGGAACAAAACTACCAATTTATCTGAGAATCACTGTATCGGTTTGGCATGGAATATATCTAACACTAAAAAAATATAGTTTGGTGTTAATTTACCCGCCAACTAAAAATATGATTACTAGAAACTAATTGATATTAACGTTTCATTACCTTGTGAATTCTAGATACAATACCAACAGAGGGTATTTAAAAAAATAAAAATGGCTTTTTACGGGGTTTGTTCGAAACTGAAAAAAATTAAATTTATTCAGAAATCATATTTTATGTTGTTTTTAAGCGTACATATATTACGTAGTCGTATAATTATTGTATCATTTAAATTATTTCGATGAGATTGCTTTAAAATATTTCAATTGATGCTCTCACCACATTTTAATTTTTTTTTATTCAATGTCCAGTTTCTATGGCGAAGCTTCATTCGTAAATCACACATTTGTCATCATTGGTGGAATACGACCATAAATGTTGTTATGAATAGCACAGCAAGTAATGATTACAATACATATGGGTTTATTCTGATAATGCAAATATTAACGACATTATACATAAACCGATAAAAACGGATTATGATATTTGTCATCAGCATTTTCAGCGTCTATATATATTTTATTAAATTTTCAGTTCGTAATTTCTATCCCATTCGCCGTGTTTATCATGATGATGCTAACATTAATAACATTATATACGAACCTCCCACCTGATATATGACGTCTCCCACCGTTTTAGAGACATCTTAACATTATGTTCAATTTTTAGAGCGTAAATCATCTGTCAATTTTTTCACTGTTTACATTTTCTTGCCACAAATCGTTGCCACTTTTTTCTCTCATGTTCCACTTCTCTTCTCTGGTACTGGTGTACACGACCTTATACTATAAAACATTATTGTGTTGCTGTTTTAGTAAAGTTAATGAATAACTTCAATCAGAAGACGAAGCCAGGCTTTCTCATGATGTTTCTCTTCGTACTGTTGATTAAAACTTGAATTATTTAGAATCCGGAATCACAAAACCAACTGTATTTCGGAATTGATTGAAGGTACAACATTTGTTTTAGCATCACAATACAGATAATTCATTGTTCTATCATAAAAAAAAATTGAAAAAAAATTTCCTTTACACTTTGGAAATGTGTACGTTATATCGAGGTAAAATGTACGTTATATCGAGTGACGTTATATCGAGGGTATGTTATAACGAGGGTACGTTATATCGAAGTTTCCCTGTAGAAGGATAGTTTAATGATTTATGTATTGATAAAATATTGTTTTCATGCAGAAATATCTTTTTTGGAGTTCGGAACTCGTTTTAGTTCTTTATTGCGTTATCCGCGATTTTCGTTATTCGCGATGAGCTAGCCCGACTATTCCACGGATAATCGGGGTTCTACTGTATTAATTTTTCAATCAAGTACATATAGTAGGGAAGCTTCTTCCCCGCCAGTAAAATATATTCGTGTCTCTATTCTCTGAATAGTAGTAAAATTTCCGTGTTAGTGTAACATAAAAGTTTCATATATTGTAACAAGCTATTTTTCTAATGTGAGATTACATACTTTTTTGGTGTATAGAATGAAACATGGAGAATCTTTGGCATCGCGAAAATCATAATTTTCCAGCGATTATTCCTCAGTCGCTGGAGGCTTCAAACTCTGTGGGTGCATTCGCATCTAGTTTGTTTTCCAAATTTCCATAGTGAATCACACCTTCTCTCCATTCATAAATCAACAAAAAGCATATTTATACAATGGTCTAGTAGCGAAAACCATTCAGTATGTTTCGAGCTGTGAGGGAGCTCAGAAGGGCCGAAGAAAACGCTCCACCGGCGGACGAGAAAATAGATGAATTTCATGCCAACTCGACTGGCCGTTGGCAGCACCATTTCAGATAGCAGTGAAACGTTGTGGGTGTAAAGACATGGGTCATTTAAGCAACTTTGGAAAAAGCCAAATTTTTTTTCTTAAATTTAAACGCCTCTTAGCCAACTTAGTATCACCAAGAGCGTTTTGCATGGAGCGGAAGAGATGATAATCACTTGGAGCCAGGTCCGGACTATACGGTGGGTGCAATAGGACATCCCATCCGAGCTCCCGTAGCTTCTGGCGGGTCATCAAAGATGTGTGAGGCCGAGCGTTGTCCTGGTGGAAAACAACACCATTCCTATTGATCATTTCTGACTGCTTCTGGTCAATCGCTTGCTTCAATCTTTGACGCGCTATAACTTGAGACCAGAGATCGAAATTCTCGCTCGGCTGCGCGATAAATATTCAGTCAATCAATCTAGTTTTCGATGAACTGTGTATTGTTGATATTTTCGTCTCTTCCTTTTCACCGAAAATTCTTTTTCAGAGAGATGTGGAAAATCTCTATCTCGGAAGTTCAACGAGAATGCTTTTTCGTCTCTCATTTGGTACTGAAAATATGGAGCGAAAAATCAAAGCTAACTTTACCAACATTAGTCTGTAAGAGCAGCGTCCAAACGATCTGCATTTGGGCAGCGTCTGAATTGTACAAATATTATGTTCACTTCACGATGAAACCCAATATTGCCGCATGTTTTCAGCTGTACTGAAGAAGTGAAAAACCATTATCGGCATCAAAGAGTCACTGAAAACGAAACCATTTTTCGGCAATCATAACTCACCGAAAAATAAAAATCGGCTTTGCGTTTTTCGCGAGAATCGAAGTGAGCGTATAACATTCTCTGCCTCTCGAATATCAGCTATTTTCCCTTTGGGTGAAAATTGATGTTTTTCGTCTCAAATCGGCGAGCATTTCGATCTCTGCTTGAGACTGAAAAGGACAATCACAACACTGTCAAAACGACACTTGTACCACGTCTTTAAATAGCCGTATAGTATGACCCGATGCGATAAGTACAACACAAGATATGTTTAAGTGTTGCCTATCCCAATCTATCTTTCTTCTATATATATATATATATATATATATATATATATATATATATATATATATATATATATATATATATATATATATATATATTTATATATATATATATATATATATATATATATATATATAATCTCGTGTCACGGTGTTTGTTACCGAACTCCTCCGAAACGGCTCGACCGATTTTGATGAAATTATACTCAAAATACTTGGAAGGTATGAGAATAGGTTGTAAACTATATATGATACCGGTAGGATACCGATAACCATACATTTAATACCGAATAGGGTGGCTCTATTCAGAAAAAAGATGTTCGTTTTTTCAACAGAACGAATTCATTTAAGTTGTTCAATGACTGATGGCGTAACGCCCGCTTCATTGAACATCCACAAATACACAAGTAACATCAATTCATCTAAAGCAGGGAGCATCTCCGACGAGCTGGAAGCCTTTTTGAATGAGCACAATGAGTTATCGAAATTCTTCAATACATTAGTGTGTTTTATTCAACACCCAAAATATTCACTAGAAATAATTTATTTGGCAGAACAACGTTTGCCTGGTCAGCTAGTATATATATATATATATATATATATATATATATATATATATATATATATATATATATATATATATGAATAGCCCTTACAATTTCCAACAAGTTGTTCATACGTCGTAAGATCAGCACTTTTACAGGGAAAAAGTTTTTGTAACAACCTTTTTGTTCTATAACCATCTTCAATCTCTCAGGAAGGGTCATTATGTCTTCTTTCCAAAATTGTTGAAGCTTTTCAACAAAATATTCATCTCGGTGCGTTTTTATTTCGTTTCTGCAGTTGAAAGATTTACCGTTTACCAGAATTTTTGAAGGAAGTGAACAAGTAAGAACCGGAAACAGCAAGGTCGGGGGATATGGAGGATGAGATAGAACGTCTTGATCAAACTGAAATAATTTTTGCCTTACGGCCAGCGCAACATGCGGTTATGCGTTGTCGTGATAGAAAACGACGCCTCTTTTCAATTGATCTAATTGATTACAATATTTTTCAGCATTCATTCATTCAGCATCATCACCTTGAAGAAGGAACTTGTAGTACTACACCTTTCTAGTCCCACCAAATTTACAAAAGAGCCTTCTTCGGATGAAGTGCAGACTTCGCCACAATTGAAGGTCTTTTTCCTTAGACCAAGTGTGGATGTTCGATGAACATTTTGGTATAACATTTATGTAAACCCACGTCTCGTCTCCAGGTGCAAGCCTCTTGATGAATGTGATGTATGAATGTACTTTTATGCCACATCTCGAACTGAGGTGCTCATTTTCCGTTTAAAGCCCCCAACCACGCGTTTGTGATCGTTCTCGTTGACCTGACAGCTTTTTCCGGATCTTCGTTCCCGATCAACAGTCAGACGTTATCCGAACCGTTTGATGATACCAGACACCGTAGAATTCACGATTCCCAACTTTTTTCCGATAGCACGATGCTACAGATCCTCATTCACTTTTCGCGCCATTCTGAAAATTTTTGCGCACCTGATCAAATCAATCCACAGAGTGTAGTGTGTGCGGATTTTAAACGGTACACCGTCTCTTTCAACAATGGCAATACATGTTTGAAAGGTATCTAACTGATCTTCGATAAAAAGCAAATATAGTTTGAGACATGAGGCTTCAAATTTTTTCGTAATATTCTTATTTATTAATATTCTGTAATAAAATTCTGAAAAAGAATCATTGAAAATAATGAAAAAATCGTTTTTCTTTATAACAAAAATATGGTACAAATTGATAAAAAGACGGGACAATGGTCGAAAAAACGGTACTGTCCCGTTCAAAACGGTACGTTTGGTCAGCCTATTTCTGCAGAAAGATAATCCTTCTTGAGTGAAACTCTGGTTGGGTTAAATAGGTAAATAAACAATGCTGGAATCACGAGCACGTTTGCTCGTTTTATAGGATAAACATTTGACAACATGGGGAAAAAAATCGCAAAAGTTTTTTTTTCAAGCAAGTGCATGCAAAATAAATTTGATTGACTCCGCATTACCTTGATTGACCCTAGTTCCACACTAGTTCCAATCCGAAAACTGATGGATTCGTACTGAGATGTTACTGGCTTTTTCCTCTAATTTCTGCATTTTCGTCGAACAAGTGTTAGATAACAGGGAAACCGAGCCACAGGTTGCCAAATGTTATTAAATTTCGGAAGATTTTTTTTCCCATGAGAGAAACATATTATAATGATAATTTTATATAATAGTGATAAGATTAATGGGAATACCGGAACGTGTATAGAAAATGGGTTAAGTTAGGATAAGAAAAACGTGCTTCACTTAAATAAATAATGGCAAGTAAAAATCTTCATTCAAATTTTAGCAATTTAAAACTGACTTCTGACAGGCTATTCTCTGACAGAGAGTAGGAAGCTTTGTTAAAAACTAATTTCGTATCCAGATGTCGACACCGCACCGTTGTCATCGCGGATACACTTCATTACGTTTTCACCATGAAGTGTATACGGGAATATGGACCTGTAATTCTACCCTGGTATCGTATAAAATTTAACAGCACTGAAATATTGATAAAATTATATATTCCCAAATTGTAACATAGCGTTCAGGTTTTTTGTAAGAATATATGATTATACATATGTTTATTCAGGTTCCGACATGATTTTGAATATTTTCTCTGCTGCCGTAGTTGTTGTTAATTATTTTGTTCTAGTTTGATTGCTAGCTGCTTTACGGTTGAAAAATAATTGAATGCTCTTCTCTGCTAGGCCGCTGCTATTATGCCTATGTGATGTAATAAATTAACATGCTTTTTTTCTCAAATTGTGAACGAATGCCACAAAAGAGCAGAATAACATTTTGACATCCATATTTTCATCGGCCATGGCTGAGGTTCCGGGCAATTGCCGTAAGGCCACCCGGCAAGGCGTCGTAGCATTTTTGTAGAAGGTTTAATAAATGTAGGATTTAATGATAATTTTATCCATAGAATTATTTTTTGTAGTTTTCTTACCGCTATCTGAAATTAGTACAGTTAGTTCAAGTTTCTCAGCAAGTTGGCACCAGCCTTGCGATTGAAATAATTTCCATTTCAAGTATATTCCATGAATGAAAATTTGTATCGTTCTTATTGCAAATGGGCATGTATATGCTAACAAAAATGTTCTAATTACCTTCATATCATCGCATTAAGATAAACCGAAACCGGTACTGCGAGCACTATCATCGAGGGCAATGCAAACCAGTAAATCCAGTTCATACCATTGTTATAACCTTTTATGCAACCCAAATGAACACTTGGGAGCTTAATTGTCATATAATTAGTATATTCAATATTATCACTTCCTTTCATACTTTTCATTAACTTTTCAAGATATTAGGTCGATCAATTTGTTTGAAATTGTATGAATATTTATTTTGCAACTACAAAATTATAATCGCGATGGATAAAATGAAGTGCATTCAAATTGAATCGTCATATGAGTCCGTAATATATAAACTACAATTTTTTTATCATACCTCGCCGAAGAGTCACAGTGATCTTCACCTTTTTATGATGACGAAATGCTGGGTTTCAGTACATTTAAATAGTATTGGAAAAGAAGTTTTTAAAATGCATCGTTTACAGAAAAATGATTGGAAATCCTATTAGTACTAGCTATGAAACACATTTCTCTCTTTTTATTAATGTAGTAATTCCGATTGTAATTGCTTGAGCATTCAATGAAATATCTATAATTGAAACCGCTTAGGGTTTGTTCTAATCGTTATTTCCTGGCACCCTCAATTTACCTCTTTCGAACACCGATTTTTGCTTGAGCCATATTATTGTGCGGTTCAATTATTGCGGTAACCACAATCACATTGTAAATCGAAAGTAAGTGACAAGTACCGGATGAATGACCATAGCCACGTGTTCTCACACTTGCACAGAACCGGGTTCTATTTTTCACCGGTGGAGCGCAACGTAAATCTCAAACGAGCGTAACTTGCCTGCAATCGTTTGTTGCGGCCAGGAACATTCTCCTACGGCATTTGATCGAAACGTGTCGGAATAGGGAAACAGAAAATCGTATTTATGAGACGTTCTTTTCAGTTGAATATTCATGGAAGCGCAGCTCCATATTGTACTGTCCGAAGTGCGTGTTGCATCTGATCCAAACGGAAGATCTTGCGGCGAGTGGATTGGAAACAAATTATATCTGTATAGTTATCTTCGTTATTGAAATTATATTTATTAGCTATTGCAGTTGACAAATTGCTTTTCCTTTCCCCTAACCATTATATTGTCGGAAGTGGATGGGCATTCGTTAATACTTCAGGTACTGTGTTTCATGCTTTAAGGAAACTTCAACGATATGAGTTATTTAAATGAATGTTTCTCTATTTCACGAATTCAAAGCTGACGCATGTTCGAGCCCTCTCGGAGATTTTTTTTTCCTGTTATGGAATTTTCTCGCTGCTACCAAAAAGTGATTTGTCCAGAAATCATTGTTTTTAAAAATTAAAGATACATTTTTACGACCTTATCTGCTGTCCTACGCATAGTTGTCTCATGCTCAAAAATCAGCAACTGAGAAAAGCGCAATCAAAGTTTTCTAACATATTTGTCTACCAGAATTATAGCAGTATAGTATAGTATATCAATACACTGGGTTTTTTATAAGCAGAAAACTATTGTTTAATGAAATGTGAACAGATTCCCTCACTTTAATTAATCAATCGTGGTTACGGGCTTAAAAATTCATGGTGGGACAGTTATGCATGTTTTTTGAAATACTGGGAACAAACAGTAAGTTGTTTTATGTTTTTTCGAAAGATTATGCATAAACATCGTTTAAGGAAGAAGGGATTGATTTGCAATGCCTTTGCTGTATATAAATCTCATTGTTATAAGGCATTCGCTAACAAGGTGTATACGTGTTCTGTTAATTTTTTTTTATTTGCCAAACCAGAAATGAGTGCATTAGCCCTGCTGAAAGCGTGACATAAAATTCTTGTACTTGAACCGATTTATTTCTTATGGATCTACGAAAAATTCATGGTGGTACAGTTATGCCTAAAATACCAACATGGGACAATTGAACTGTTTATGTTGTTTTTATAGAAGCTGTGAACAAACTATAACTTTTTTGTGTTTTTCCGGAAGATTAGGCATAAAAACATCGTTTTATGAAGAAAAGTGAAAATTGTCAAAAAGTAACATGGGACAACTATGCGTAGAACGGCAGTTATAACCATTTGAGTGGCCACGCTTCCGGAACGCACGGCGGGTCCTAATAATGTAGCATGGATCCATTTCTCTCCAGGTACGGGTCAATGTTTTTTGAGGCTTGCTGTACTCGGGTGGTGTTTAGAACAGGCCTTGGCCTTCATGACGCGCCACACTGAGTAATCCAACGGATTAAGATCGGGCCTGGATGGCAGCCACATATCATTCGCCCAGAACGGCAGATGTTCCTGCAACCTGCGGTTCGAGGCGTGGCACGGAGCCCCATCTTGTTGAAATACAATATTTGGTTTTGGGCCGTACTACTCTTTGATCCTCGAAAGAACTTACTTACTTAAAATCCACAAGCAGACCTCAGGTTTTACTTTGTCGTCTTCTGGAATGAACATCAGGTTCATTTTTTTGCCATCGGAATCCACCAATCCAAACATCATAACACTAACAGAATGCTTGGTAAGATACACGTTTTTATGCTCACGGACACGTCTTTTTCCGAGAGGGAGCTAACACAGTGATCGGTTCTGGCATTTGATACGGGATCGACGGTAAACATGCTCTCGTCGGTGAACAGGATTACCGTATTTCTTCGCTTGTAGATTTTTGAAGCTCAAGAATTTATTACATCACGACTCGTAGCTCCCGGATGCGGTCCTGGACTTCGTCTCGAAATTTTCCTTTAAGATCTTCCGTGCGGTTAAGTCACTGATCATGTGTTCCTTCGCCATTTTCCTCATTGAGCGCACTGAATTCGCCCAAATTTTCCTTTTGATGACAACCTTAACTCTCGGAATCCGAGCTGACCTCGAACGACCTGTGGCCACCTTCGCGGATAGTTGTCCTTTCTTTTCTCTGTCTAAAACCCTTTTAAGGGTCGACCGGGACATTCCAACGGCGTTTGAAATGTCTTTTGGCGACATTCGTGCGTGGGCCGCAAGGTAAATCACGAATACGCTGCCACTTCGTCATGAAGCAACTGTCAAACTAAGGAAATCGGCCTCTTTTACTCGCAACCTATTGACGAATTTACGTTAGAAATGCAACCAGATGGCGCAGCGAGTAAAATGATGATGTTTTGTTTTTTTTTTGGTATGGAATTGGTTTGATTTGTTTTGAAAAATCTTAAATTTTCTGCAAATTTCCCGGATTCAAGAATTTTTTCTACGCTGAAAAGGTTAGAAAATCATCATTTTACATTGTTTCATTCATAACGTATGACGAATGATTCGATACAAGTATTACAATTTACATTTTATCACTAGGTAAATGATGGGTGGCATTTGTTGCGCTTCGAATATTGCAGATCCTTCTTGTATCGGTCGAAAGGAAGCCCCTGCATAATCAATGCCCAGCAAACATTAAATCGTATAATTTTGCACGTACTAAGTCTTAAAAGAAATCAGAATAAATCATAATCGCATATAATATCAATCAAAGTATGTATCGTGTATATTTGAAATCGCATAAAATGTAAAAACTCGATTTTATATATCATTATCAAATTAAGTCGCAATTCGGTATAATAAACATCAATTTTATGATGTACATTGTCGTAAAATATATTTAATCCGCATCATATGCGTATATTACGCTGATGCAGTTTGTGTGTCGTATAAGCGTATAATTTAAATCGATTCAGTACTGTAGTAAATCGTGTTGCATGCTGAAGAAAATCATGAAACAGTAAATCATATTAGATCCTAATAAAGAACATATTACATCATATTGAAATGTCAATGAAATGCTATAACATTGACAAGTTTCATTTCATAACAGCAATGTTTGAACACATACGAAAGAATAAAATAATTAAATTTAAAAAAAGTGGCTGATCCTACTGCATAGAATGTATTAGGATATATCATATCGAATCATATGTATGAGTTTTAACCGCTGTTGAATTGAATTTCAGATAGCCGCGCGAGATAGCTGGTGGATGATAATCCAGACGACCGGAGTTCGAACCCACATCGGAGCAGTTTTCACCAAACATCAATCTGTGTCATTTTAAACATGCATATTCCACTCCCAACATAAGTCAATCAATCAATTATTATTTCTACGAATATAAATACTCATATATAAAAATGGCGATTCGTGGGGTTATAATAAACATTTAACGAAAATATTTTGCGCCATTTGTTTTTTTCTATGTCTGTAATAAATCGTATATGAGTATGGCAAAAGTCGTATTTGGTGCTTTGACAATTCATGAATATATTCATATTAGATCGCAATTCAATTCCAACATAAACGCTATTATAGTCGGTCAATGTTGCATATTCATCCAAACAAATTCGGTAAGCATTTGTCATGTATGTATATGGCCTCCACATTTGCATGCATATGCCAGTTAGGCGCATTATATGCCAACCAAATTTTAGGGCATATGATGTTATATATACGCTTGTTATGCGATTTAATGTTTGCTGGGTATCCGTGTTATATAACATAATACCGTCCGAAATTATCCGAAGTAAAACAGATATAGTTCGCGAGGCTGTTTTGAGTTTTGTTGCAAGATGTGTTTCGATGGAGCATTTAAAAGAGTGCATCTATTCACCAAATCCGACCTTCAAACAACACTTAGCTTCAATTTATCCGAAAGAGGAATTGAACATCGTCAAGAAGCTGAGCTGTCTGAAGAAAAAAGACACTACATATTAGGGAATCCTTGTAACCAACAATTCAATTGATGAGTTTTAACTATTTAGTTCTAATCTTTATGAGCTATATGTGAGAAGAGTAATACACTTCAATCTAGTATAGATTTTATTTTAAGATCAGTTTGATTTTATGAATTTAAAGTACATGATTTTATGAGGTTCTTAGTACATGATTTGCAGTTCTGAAACAAAAATAAAAGTAGCATTGCATTGGGATGAACTGTTTTTGATTAAAATATTTGGTATGACAAGCTTTTCGGAAAAGGGTGTTTTACAAGAAAGAAGACATGTGACTTTTATTATGCTGAATGTTCATTACGGAAGATGTTATGTGAAATTTGCTGTCGCTGCTCGTTCATTCCACGCTATTTCTGTAAATTTTCTCAGATGTTTGGGAGGATTTGGTATTCTTTATCGATCTATAACAAAAAACGTGAAATGTCAATGTTGGCGATTGCGTCACTTTGCGAGATTACGGCAGTCATAACCTATATTCACTATAAAACATAAACATTTCGAAGATTATCTATGACTTTGGTCCAATCGCGTGTTGAGACCATTGTAAATAGACAAAAATATAATTTTCTTACCATTTACTGATGACATTTAATGGCTAAAATGATTTTAAATAGAAATTAATGAAAATAATCACGACCGAATCGCGCTGTTCAGTACGTAAAATAAACAAACACCCTCACTTTTGTGGTTCTGAGCTCTAATGTAGAAGTCGCATAAGCTGATTCAGCTTTACGTGAATTCGTCAATTATGATATGATTTACAGTTTACGTGCATGCAAAGAAAACCAAAGCCTTGTATGCACAGGTGAAACGGGTACCTTATTTGTACGATGGTGTAAACATTATCATGCATACGGTAAATTTATGTAAAAAGTGTATTGGGGATGGAGGAAATTACTTTGAATAATAAAACCAATCAAATATATCGATTAATGGATACTATTGATCATACAAGTCTTTCAAACTTTGAAAAAAAAAACTCTGTCATACCATATTTCATATTCTTGTTGATGAATTTGAGCATATTTTTTACACACCTGTGTCTTTTATGCTTTATGTGGAAATAATTCTACAAAACCTGCTCGATGTAATACCCTGTGTTGAATTTTACGGTAGGTTCTACGAGACTTTCCCTTCTTGTGTTTCCCTGCTATACATTCCAACCCATAAGCTTTGACACGTTCTGAAAACGTGCTACAAAAAGTATGTTTATTTCTCGGAATATAAGCAAAACCTTTGGGCTAAAGTTTTCCATCTGATATTTTCTCCATGCCGGATTTTTCTTGTTTTTGATAAGATAAACTTGTTTTTGACTCACCGTCAAACCATGTTATCGTATGTACTTCGAATGTAGTCTAAGACCCTTTCTGAAAATACTGTTCATTGAACTTTTAGACGTTTTCTGAATATTGATGAACCAGGTCATGCCGGATTTCGTATACTTTACTGCCTTATTTCTCCACCTTCACATTTCCAAACTCCTTGAATCTTTTCACAAATTGAACTTTCGCGCGTTCAATTCTAGATGTAGCTTTCTCATGCTTGCTGTGGAACGTAAACAAATAGAATTGCGTTGTCGCTCCAGCGTTAAGCTGTCAAAAGGATGCATACAACATTGTCAATAATTTGTTTTCTGCAGGAATTACTATGTCCATCGTAAATCGCAAATGTTACCTGCTGGCAGTTGTTCATGGACATGGACACGCTGTAGACGTCGATGTGTAACCTATTTTTCCACTTTTTCTGTAACCTACAAGGAATCCCTGAACACCATGTATCGGAATATTACCCGAATCCCTTCGCTCGGAAGTGCACTTGTGTAAATGAAATTTGTGACATCACAAGCGAGATTGGGAGTAGAAATAAGAAAATGAAAAAAAAAATTAAAATACTTGAACAGCTACAAAACAAATTGAATAACAGGAAGATAATTTTCTTAAAATGTTTATTCTTCTATAACACTATCGTTTCTCTAACATTTTCCCGAACTCAAAAGAAGCTACTAACATTCAGTTGAATAAAGTGGGTTTCAATTAGAATTTGGTTGCTTATTTTTACTCACTGCAGCGCCACTAGTTGTCACATCAAGTAACTATTGGCAGCGTTTTGAATCAGTTAGTTTGTTCATTCAGTAGTGAAATTTCATCAAGATTGAAGGACACATTCAAAAGTTTCCTTCTGGGCACCTTACACGGTCAACCGGATTGACAATAAGTGTCTTCAATATCGTGACAGCTAGGCTTTCAACATCTGATCTAACCTCAATCAATATTTTTCCACCTTACACGGTCAATATCGCCCTCAACCCGAGACAACGAAAATATCCGCGAAGGCTAGTGGCGACATTTGAGTTTGGGATCCAAACTATTCTCTATCAGATTAGAAGGCTAAAAGGCAATTTGCAATTGGTAAAATTTGAATGAAAATACTTCGTATTATTTAATTAGTTGAAGCGCGTATTCCTAACCTTAACTTAACCTATTTCCCCTGAATTTTCAGATATTCCTACTAAAATGTATTATTATAATATAACGTCAATTTCAGACATAATTTTTGTATGGGATTTTCTCACCACTTGCAGAAAAAAAGTGATTTGCATTCACATAGAATACTAATTTGATTCGTAAAAGTTAATTTTCATTCATAATTTACACTTTAGAATTCGGTTTTTCTTCCCAAAAATACATCCTAATACTTGTTTCACAAATACAGACTGTTCCTTTCAGTTTCAGAGATGCCAGATTGTTTTAGTTTGCGAAAATATATGCAAGTTATTCCATAAATGAGACTATGACAGTAGAACCCCGATTATCCGCGAGCGGGTGATCCGCCCTGCGGATTATTCGTGACTGCGAGTTCCATTGTAGTGAGAGGTAGGCCCATGCTCTTTTGTTGTGGTCATGGCTTTAACATTATTTAGCTACTGATGTACATGACCTTATAGATGGATAGTTGATTGATTTCTGTATTGATAGAACATAGTTTTTATGTTGAAACATCTCTTTTCGTGTTTGCATTTTTTTGTCCTTTAATGGGTCATCTGCGATTATCGTTAATCGCGGTGAGTTTGCCCGACTATTCTGCGGATAATCGGGATTCTACTGTAGCTTGAATTAACACATGATGTTTTTTCATCTGTGATTTTCCCAGATCACTAGCAACGTTAAAAAATTCCTAAAACGTTGTTAAGTTTCATCCACTCTCTCACCATCACATTGTCAGTTTACTTTCAAGTTTTGATTTGTATCGTGAAAAGTACCGTATTTTGCTATTCAAAGTATCGGTTTTCCAAACCAAAAGCTTCCATTTATGATTTCTACAATTTCAGTAGTTTATAAAATTTAATTGCAATCGCAAAAAAGACTAACAAAAATTAAATGTGCGCTTGCATATCTGGCAACTCAGTCTGGAAGTCCGTGAGGTAAAACGTCAACACCATGCATCCATATGAAATGTCACGATATTGATGCTCGAAAATCAGAAAATCCGGATTTCTGCGTCGGCTATGTTCAGCTGTCATTATGCTCTCAAATGTCATCATATTGTCAATAAAGTTGACCGTGTAAGGTCCGCTTTCGATGAAACGCGAAAGGCGGCAATAAATTCTGCCCACTCACGTTGTGAACCCGACGTGGTCAGGAGGAAAGATCGTAAAAATCTTAAATTTCCAAAATCGACTGTAAATACCGTACTCAAACGTTACCGGGAGACCCTTATTGGATTGAGCGAAAGCATTCAGGCGCAGAGGGGAAAATATGACCGGAATCTACGAGCAAAGGTGATTCGAGCAGTCCACAACAAGCCTGGGCACTCCATGAGGGATTTGGCGAAAAAGCTCAGGGCGAGCCAAAGTACAGTTCGGTGAATTTGTATGCGAGAAAGCGTGCGGATGCATTTTGATGGACGATGAATCATAGGGGTAGTGGGGCCAATTGACCCCGGATAAATATGCCATTCCAACTAAACCAAGCCTCATTATGCGGAACGTTAAGTGTTTTTTACTACGTTTTTGTATGCAAAAGAAAATTTAAATTGAGCCTCTAGGTGAATAGGCTTATTTCATACATGTACTTACTATATCAAATATGATTTGAACATATTTGGACAAAAAAAACGCATAAATCTATCCCATTTAGCTTGATAAGTGCTCCCTTGGCCGAGTGGTTAGCGTCATAACTAACATGCCGGGTGTTCGGGTTCGATTCCCGTTCTGGTCGGGGGAATTTTTCGTCAAAAAAATTTCCTCCGACTTGCACTGTGATCATGCGTATTCTAGAGCTTGCCACTCAGAATGCATTCAAGGCGTGTTATTTGGCATAGAAATCTCAACTAAGTACTAATAAAAATGACGCAAGTAATACTACGTTGAGACGGCGAAGTTCCTCTAGGAACGTTAATGCCATTGAAGAAGAAGAAGAAGCTTGATAAGTGAGGGTGATCACTTAACCAAGCAAAAAAAAGTTCGATTTTTCAACTTTTTTCTAATGATGAAAAGTGTACTACAGGGAAACTTCGATATAACGTACCCTCGTTATAACATACCCTCGATATAACGTCACTCGATATACCATACATTTTACCTCGATATAACGTACACATTTCCAAAGTGTAAAGGAAATTTTTTTTCAATTTTTTTTTTTATGATAGAACAATGAATTATCTGTATTGTGATGCTAAAACAAATGTTGTACCTTCAATCAATTCCGAAATACAGTTGGTTTTGTGATTCCGGATTCTAAATAATTCAAGTTTTAATCAACAGTACGAAGAGAAACATCATGAGAAAGCCTGGCTTCGTCTTCTGATTGAAGTTATTCATTAACTTTACTAAAACAGCAACACAATAATGTTTTATAGATTACGTTTGTGAGTACTTTATTATGCTTCGATATAACGTACAATTCGATACAACGTACAATTCGATACAACGTACAATTTTGAAAGTGAAATGTACGTTATATCGAAGTTTACCTGTATTTAGAATTTTTATAGTGAAAGCCGTTTGCTATCTTGAAGAACAATAAGTTGAATTATAATATTCTTCGAGAAACGGGAATTGAATCGGTATGTGGGCACTGGAAATGGGCATATTCCTTAGGGTGACCACTATGGCCCCACTTCCCCTACGTGAAAAAAATGGATTTCGGACAAAAAGCCGGTAACAAATTTTACCTTGCCAAGCGTAATAGGGGTGTTGCGGGTAGGTTCAAATTTGTTTACGCAGATAAATTTGCTCGTAAGTTGATGATCTGGCAAGGGATCTGTAGTTGTGGAGAGAGAACAAAGGTTTTTCATCACTGGGGCAACAATGAATGGAAAAGTTTACAAGGAGGAGTGTTTTCAGAACAGGATTTTGCCACACATTCGGTCACACAAAGGTCCGGTGGAGTTATGGCTTGACTTGGCAAGCTGCTATTACAACCGGGATGTCGTGAAGTGGTATAAGGAGAACAAAATCGATTTCATTAAAAAACTGTCAATCCACCAAATGGATTTTCGTCCCAAAAGTTTGAAAATTCATCCGAACAGCTGACTACTAATTTTCATGTTTTCCCCCTTATAGTTCATTAAAAAACTACAAAATAACATTCTTCTCTTAATTGTACGTTATTTCAATGCTGAGAAATGCCCTACTTTATGCGACCAAATTCTAACTGAAACAGGCTTTAGAAAGAAGGACAATATTAGGATTTTAGAAAAAGGTTGAAAGGCTGCTTAGTAAATCACATTAATGGTGGTAAGCTCATTTGTGACGACCCTGTGAAACACATCGTGCTGGATGAGTCAGACACTCAAATTCAAATATTCAGGATATTTATTTTTTTTCAATCGACGCCGTTAATGAAATGTGAATATCTAACAATTTCGTCACCATCAAGTAGGGAATTTAAAGTCAAGTTACACGCTTTGTGCTTTGTGTGACGACCTCTGCAAATGAATATAAAACCCTCGATTCAATTGTTGTCGCATAATATTATGTCCCGATTTTGAGCCCTGGGGTGCAGTATCGGGATCAGGTTTGTGTTTCAATTGCGCAAACCCGAGAGCTACATTCCTGGCAGGTTAGTTCACTTAGGTGTTATCGCGATCACTTGTAACGCTCGAAACGTACGTTTGAATCGAAGTCTACATATATGCAAACGTATGTTAATATGAATCATTTCATTTACCTTCAGCCCTGGAGAGTATATCTACATGTTGTAGAAAGGAATTCGTATCGGTTTGTTTGTTGTAAGATTTATCAAATGAGCTTATCAAAGCAACATCAAAGAACATACATAACCACTGTAAAAGGTGTCGATCTATGTTGCCGAAGCCATTGAGTGCGCTATAACAGGGAACAATATTATTAATAATTCACATTGATTGCAATGGTTTGATCCATCTTTATTCGATATCGATGCAAAATTTGATTGTGCTTAACCACAATCTTCTGGCAATAATACATTCGATTCTGCGTCTCAAATGTATTTGTGTGGTTTCCGTGTTTTCATCCTCAATAGCAGGACCATCATATCTAAATCGCTAGAACTATTCTTTGAAAGTTGTGTTTGAAAGTGTGTGCGTGAATATCGACAAGTAGATGGTCCAAAAACGACATGTTTAGCTTTATGGTCTTTACAATTTACTACATGGACTGAAAAGTCCCCGGATTTTTAATGAAAACAATCGTTTTTTGGGTAAAGCTGTATTTATTCCTCAACACAGTTTCCTTCGAGGGCAATATACTTGGTATAGCGAGTTTCCAATACTTTGGTTCTCTTTCTGTAGTACAAAACGTCCAAGTCTTCGAAATATTCCTCAGTGCTACTCTGCAGATTGCCTATTGGACTCAGGAGTGTAGTAATGGATCCACGTTTCATCCATTGTCAGAAAATGTCCAAAGAAGTCCACTCGATTAGGCTTCAACAATTTAGGCGAACCAGCCCAGGAGGCTGAAAGCCTCTCAAATAAAGAATAAAAAAAAGGCTTCAACAACGCCAAACCGACTGTTGAATCATCAACGCGCCGCTGGTTTTGGTCGACGGTCAGCAAACGCGGCACCCATCGCACGGATAGCTTTTTCATGCCCAAAATGTCGTGCAAAATATATCCACTCGTTCTTTTGAAATGCTCACGGGCTCAGCTAGCTTGCGTTACCTCATTTTACGATCCTTCAAAACGAGTCGATGCACTTGTTTTACGATTTCTTGATTCGCAGCCTCTTTTGGTCTTCCAGAGCGAGGTGCATCTGCGGTGTTTGTACGGATTGTTTTATATTCATTAGACCACCGATAAACTGTTGTTCTCGAAGGAGCAGAAATGGGATCACATTTCCTCAACCACTGCATTGATTGTTCAAGAGTTTTTCCCATCAAAAAACATTGTTTGATGCAAATGACGATGACGTTGACGTTACGTTGTACGTTCGCGTACTTTAACTGCTCCTCAACTAGGCGTGCGTTACCTAAGCTGCGACCCTGTTTGAAAACAGTTTTGTATTAATAATGGACGTGATTTTCAATTTGAAATTCTCCCGTCAAAAGATGTGGGGACCATTCGAATGAAATTTGAATTCTCATAAGAATTCAAATTGAAATTTGAGATGTTATTTTTTATTAGGGTGCCCATTTCCATTTCAGGGTGGTCCAAAAAATATTTTTTTCCCCATTTCTTCTGATAATGACATTTTTCATAACTTTTAAACCACCGAACCGATCCAGACAATCGACATATCAAACACTGAATATAACGAACTAGTCATCTCTGAAAAAATATAACACTTGCAAAGAAATGAGACTTGGTTTTCGTGATTTTTTATTATATTAGGTTGGGCAAAAAGTTTTCCATTATTTTTTCGATAGTTACATTTTGCATATCAGATTTCTGTTGATGAGAAACCTCCTACATGTTATTCTATTATATATAAGCCACCCTATGGCAATAAATACTGATCAAAAGTGGAAAAGGGAAACAAAAACCGAAAATCATACATGATTCCGCGTGTGGATGTAATTTTAGCGTGTGGATGTTTTTTAGCTGCTGCGATATTGAGCATTTTGAGTGGTTTAATATCAAAATTCAAATCGCTGATGGTTATATTTCGGTTTGTGAGTTAGCAGAGAAGCGATGTTAGGTATGTACGGAAAAGTTAATTAATTTTTGAGCGGGAAATTTAAATTATTGAAATAATTGTACTGGTGTGGTAAAACGGACAGTTGCTAGTGGGAGTGAGATGGACTTGAGCTTGAGCTTGAGCTTGGGTAGACTGTACAATTCGTAGTTGCTCTCCGTGATTGACCTGAACCAACCAAATTGCACAAAGAACACACAGAATGACGCTTGGGACTAGCAAATCATTCTCGTTGTGCAATTTTCGGTGATTCGACTAGTGGGAGTGAGATGGACTGTGAAAAATCTGTTCAATTTGTTCCTAAGGAATTCTCTGCGTCTTGAAATGGAAATCAAATCGCCAAATGTGGACTGTTTACAAGCTGACTGGAACCAAAAGCAAAATAGTCGAGGGTCTGTTCGTTTATACTGCTGAAAAGCACGATATCACTTCTTGGTGATTTAATTCGATTTTTTCATCATTTAACGGACATTCGTGATGAATTCAGACCTTGGTTGAAAAAAATTATTCCTCTCGCGATCGATAAACCTCTACGTTTCACATATTACAAACCTGTCCATATTACTCGCATCGGAAAAAATGTACTTTTCGGTCTGCTTTAATTTCAGTAAATTTATTATTATAGTTTAATTTTTTTGTAAAATATTTGTCAAATTAGGTACAAAAACAGTATATTGAATTGCAAGAAACTGCATAAAAGTTTTGGGAAACATGAGTTTCCAAAGATATAATTGAAGTTCTTCTTAACATGTCCGTATTACCCCCACCTCACCTACTAGGAAATTTATCGTAAAAAAAAATTGTAAAGCGTCAATAAGAAGATTAATCAATGGAGAGCTCTGCGATTGGAACCATGAATGTTCGCTTAGTAAGAAAACGTGAATGTTTGAAAGTATTCATAAGAGAAAAAAAATCCATTCTGGGCGGTCTCTGGGTAGTCTCTTATAAACCCTCAAGAATTGCTGCATTTACATTTACAAATACTAGGTCTTTTCATTGATCGTTCCGAAATGTTTTGAATTTGAGTTGAACCTTACGCAAAAGAACGGTCCAAAATTTCCCTCTATTGACATCAAATCTTCTCAATATATTGTGACAATATGTAGGCATAAAGAACGTAACCATAGTATATAATCCTAGCATTAATATTAACATTATAGCAAAGACCGCCATTTGACAGTGCAAGCAATTTTGCATTCACTGTGTTTCGTAACATTCGTTCTCGCAAGACAATACGCACGTGATATGAAGTATAAATTAATATACCAGTAGGTAAAGCAGTATAGATCAATCATTCTTGTAATCAATGCATTTCATAAATTTAATCTTCCCAAATTCAAGATTATACTTGATATTTTCTATGCTATATATGGAAAATTGTACTTTTGTTTTGTCGCTAGCTACATTTTCTAAATGTTGCACGAGACCAACCAATAGTGTGCATGCGCGTGTTGTGCAAAGCGCTACAACAAATTGTCTCTTCAAACGGAATGGAAGATCATCTCGCGTGATGCCTCTAGTGGATGATTTTTTTTTTTGCTTCCAATGCATCACACAGAACACGCAGCCAGAGTGCGATACTCGGACAGGTGGCGGCTCTAGATTTACGGCGATGGAAAGCTGATCATCGGATCGCTATGGGGCGATGCGCGATGTATGCGCCAAGTCAGCGGTGCGATGTGACGTGCCGAGTCAGAGCCAGGTTATCGATAGGTATCCACTTATGACGACCACGGAAAATGGTTTGTTTACACACTTTTACCGCTCTGGCTGTTGCACACGATTGTGTTAAGTTCGGCACATGTTCAGCTGTTTCAGGCTCAGTTGTTTACGAGTTTGCGCTGGAACTAGACGCATTTTTGCCTAGTTGCACTTTTTTTCGTTTTTACTTGTTTTGTCGTTTTGCTGCGGTGCACCTGGAAGTAACGGAGGAACTGGTTGTTCTAGCCGTGCTCTGACGCGAACTCTTGCGCCCATTGTGAGACAAATTGCACATCGATTCGGAAAACTAAGCGGAAGTGTAGAATCGCTTGCTTTATTGGGAAATGCGAGGTTTCTACAAGCGGCGGCCAGACTGAGAAGGAACTCCTTGTGTACGTTATTTTGTTCGGTTGCAGCTAGCAGTTTGAGGCGCTATAATGGACATTCGTGTTGGTTGATGTTTTCGGACGAAAATTGACGGACGTGTGTGAAAAGTCATAACAGCTGATTTGAAGACTTGAATATCCGCAAGAAACGATTTCAAGAAGTGACATTCATTCCTATCTTCGAGTTGTCCATTCCTGGCGCTTATGATAAACGAGTTGCGTTTGATGAATCGGTGATCGCAAAGAATTCGGAAGAATTGTGTGAAAAAAGTGTCATAAATGGTTTAAAATTCTAAATAGATAACATCGCTGTTGGTTTTTGTGTTGAACACAAAGGTACCGAAGCTGGCAAAGCAATACTGTTTCAAATTCGGAAAATCGCCCCTGTCGGTGTGAAATCGGCGCAACAGTGTTGGTATCGTCGTTAGGAAGTAATTGCGGTTTGCGGACCACAATACGAGAGAAAAGGCGTTTCGAGAAATTAAAAGGTATGTTTCAGCTTCGATTACGCGACTTGGCGAGCGGGGCAAATTTGCGACCACAGCTGAATCACATAAGCAACGAAGCTTATCTTTGCATCGTCTCCGCGCAGCTTTTGACGGGCGATCGACACGTGCTTACGAGTTACAGAGGGATAACAAAATGCAAAAAGAAGCATGTGTTTTGCATGAAGTTGTGCTATAAGCTCGCGTACAGCACGGTTTTGCAATCGTGGAAATGAGGAATTGATTATTTCTAAATAAGGCTAATACACATACACTCTGCGCCAGTGTCTATTGGTCAACAGCTAACGGCTACAGGTTAGAAAGTGTTTGCCTTCAACGTTGTAGCCGTCTCGGTTCATTAATGAATTTTTAATGAGTTTTGCGGGTAGGAGTAAGATCAAACAGGGTTCTATGTTGCTACAAAACATACGCATTGTAAAAATATCCGGAAGGTAATGTTGTTCAAGAAGTTCGCTCGATCTACTTCAGTAATATTCCATGCGTTAATGAGTGATAAGAACACCGAATGCATATTCAGTTTTCATACACACACAATTAGCACTGTGCAGTTTATGGGCGATACAAAAGTTTGCTACGCGTGGTTTGATTTCTAGTTCCTTCAATTCCGCTACACTGTTGTGTAAGCTTGTCAAGGCTACTGAAAACCGTTAATCCATTGCCGAAAAAGTACTTCTGCCAGTGAATGTGCGGCTTATTTTGTGGTTCATTCACCGTGTGTTGTGTTGTGTTTCGTTTTCTTGTTTGTTTATTTCACTACAAAATACGTACACCGCAGTGTACGGCGATCTGAGGTGCAAAGTTGTTTTCTTCTTGTGAATAAAATTTTTTCTGTGATTACATGTACCCAGATCCCAGAAAGCTCACGATTAAAAACATATCATTAGTTGGGAAGAAATTAAGCAGATCGCGATTGTAGCGGATTTTATAATTGAATATGTGTTACGAAATGTTTGTTTCTGTATCAATGATTCACCACTAGGATCCGGATTTCTATTGTCAACACACATCAATATTTAATATGAAGCCGTCTCATGATTGGACGTTTAATGTAAGTTGTCGGCTACGCTACAGTAAAAGAGCATCGAAGATAAGAAAAAGACATATACTTTATATACGTACCCTTCTAATGTTTCAACCAAAAGCAGACGGTATTGCACAAAAATATAACATATAGTCACTGGTTGAAATGAGTGTTAATTAATAATAATGATAAGAAAACAGAAAAAATGCTATTTGTGGCATTGGTCCACTAAATTAAGAGTGAAGGCATCTGCTGAAATGCATCCATAAAAGCTATGTATAGCGATTGTTCTCAAAGTTTTATTTTTAAACCTGTTAATTGATCATAACAATTAGTCGTGGCAGTGAAGATCTCCTACCCGTCAAAAACAACCACCGCGAATGTTTACCTTCTACCTGGAACGCGCGTAGGGGTGGTGGGGGTAAAACGGACATGTTAAGAAGAACTTCAATTATATCTTTGGAAACTCATGTTTCCCAAAACTTTTATGCATTTTCTTGCAACCCAATATATTGTTTCTCGGCCAAATATTGAAAAAAAAGTGTTTTTCAATGTTTTTTACTGAAATTAAAACAGACCGAAAAGTACAACATTTTTTTCGATGCGGCTAATATGGACATATAGTGGGGGTAGCATGGACACGTTTGTAATATATAAAACGTAGAGGTTTATCGATCGCGACAGGAATAATTTTATTCAACCAACTCATCACGAATGTCCGTTGAATGAAGAACAAATCGAATTAATCCACCTAGATGTGATGTCGTCGTTTTCAGCAGTATAAACGAACAGCCCCTCAACTATTTTGCTTTTGCTTCCAGTCAGCTTCTAAACCGCCCACATTTGGCGATTTGATTTCCATTTATAGACGCATTCCTCAGAAACAGATTAAACAGACTTTTCACAGCTCATCTCACTCCTACTGGCAACTGTCCGTTTTATCCCACCAGTACAATTATTTCAATAATTTAAATTTTCCACTGAAAAATGAATTTACTTCTCTGTATATACCTTATATCGCTTCTCTGTTAACTCTCGAACCGAAATATAACCATCAGCGAATTGAATTTTGATTTTAAACCACTCAAAATGCTTAATATCGAAACAGCTAAAATCACATCCACACGCGGAATCGTGTATGATTTAAGGTTTTTGTTTCCCTTTTCCTCTTTCGATCACTATTCATTGCCATAGGGTGACTTAAATATTATAGAATAATATGTAGAAGGTGTTCTCATTAACAGAAATTTAAAATTCGAAATATAGCTATACAAATCAACCACCTGTCCATATTACCCCCACTATCCGTATTACTCGTGGTTCCTCTATCAACAAACCTATTGACGGAGCTCCTAGCACAAATTCCACAGCCATCTCATCATTAACACTTATGAAATACAATTGGACACACTTATGAAATACAAATGAAATACAAATTTCTGCATATCCCGAGAACTAATCAAGCAAAGGGGCAGGAATCGCCTGATTTGAGATGTCATCATTTTATTATATTTTCTTTATAAAATATATATTCCGTGTAAGGGAAAATCATGTTATTTGCAAGTGATTTAAAAATCTTGAACGAGATTTCATTCTGAAGATAATTAGAAATTTCAATGTTTTAGTAGAAGTACTAGGAAATTTATAGTATAAGGAAATTGTGAAGGATCAATTAGAAGATCAATCAATAAACAGTTCTGCGATTAGACCCATGAACGTTCGCTTAGCAAGAAAACGTAAATGTTTGAAGGTATTGATAACAAAAAAAAACCTTTTGGGCGGAACGCAGTATATCTGGTCAGCTAGTCTATATATAGAAAAATGGATTTCTGTCTGTCTGTCTTCTGTCTGACTTTCTGATTCTTATAGACTTGGAAATTGCTGAACCATTTTTTTTGTGTTTTTGGGGCCGGGGAAGGGCTTTTATGATGGTTTGAGACTCCTCCCCTCTCTCTAAGGGGGAGGCTGTCAAACGAATGAAACTCAATTTTCTGCATAACTCGAGAACTATTCAAGCAAATGGAACCAAATTTGGCATGTGGAGGTTTTAAAGGGCATTAAATGTTTCTATGATGGTTCGATACTCCTCCCCCTCTCTAAGGGGAGGGAAGCACATAATTCGAGAACTAATCAAGCAAATGGGATCGAATTTGGCAAGTGGAGGTTTTAGGGGGCAGGAAATGATTTTATGGTAGTTTGATACTTCTCCTCCCTTTCAAAGGGGGAGACTGTCAAACGAATGAAACTCAATTTTCTACGTAACTACAGAACTAATCAAGCAAATGGAACTACATTTGGTATGTGGAGGGAGGGAAGGGGAGGGCAGTACATAACTCGAGAACTAATCAAGCAAATGGGTTCAAATTTGGCATGTGGAGATTTCAGACAATATATGTTTCTGTGGTGATTCGACACTCCTTTCCTCTCTCTAAGGAGGGGTGGGTCTGTATAACTCAAGAACTCATCAAGCAAATTGAACCAAATTTGGCATGTGGAGGTTTTAGGGGACAATGGATCGACACTCCTCCCCATTCTCTAACTCCGATTCCGATTCCTGCTGAAAAAAAAAATCGAAACCAGGTTTTTCATTAGAACGTTTTATTTACGTTTTTCTCTGATTAGATAACAAAAATAAACATCATAATTTACAATAGAATAGTAATGAAAAACAGAATTGCATCAGCCAGATCTTCCTTCGTTGAGGCTAAAGGTCGGACTTCACCAATTTCAAAGCAGAGAACAAACTTTCTATGCTGGCTTCGTTCGTTCGTGCAACATCCACGCTGAGCTCAGGAAACGCTGGAATCACTTGTTGTACTGTCATTTTTCACAATCGGTCATATTTTTCAATCTCTTCGAAAGATGTTCAATGGCAGCTTTTGCGAGACGACGTCATTTTGCTTCTTTGTTATTAAGGTAAACATCGAAATCTGTGCTCTCTGATGAAGATAAAGACACAGGATCATCGCTAGTGTTGCCACATTTTCATCTGTACCGGAAGGGGTAAAAATCTTTTTCATCTGTACTTTTTATTCCAAAAATCTATACCGAAAATTTGTACCATCGAAAATATTTGTTGCAGAGGAAAATCTATTTTATTAGAATGAAAAAATACACATTTAACTTTTCCCAATTATCACATTTACTTACTACAAATACTAAATTTGCAAGTCTTGAATCACTCCTGTGTTTGATGATGCTTATACATATTATTTCTAAATTTGGATAGCATACTATCATCCAATCAAATTTTTCGATCCTTAAAATGCATTAACCTTGTCGTTGCTAAGCCAATTTCAATTTGTTGCAAAATTTGTTGCAATTCCAAAGGTTCTTCATGATGTCTCTCTCTTAGAAGTCCTTATTGGAGAAAAACTCTAGCAACAGAATTCACAATCTTCTCTTGATCCCAATTTCCTATCACTCAGGAAGTTTTACAAAGCGAGAAAAAGATGGTAATCGCTTGATGCCAGGTCCGGACTATATTGTGGATGCATTTAAACATCCCAATCAAGCTCCCGGAGTTATGTGGCCTTGCGTCGTCCTCATATGGAACAAAACATCTCCTGTGTTTTCCGATTCTGGAACCTACCTTCAAACGGTCCATTTGTTGACTGTAGAGATTTCAATTTAATGTATAGCACTTAAAAAAAAATAAAAAAATAATTTAAATTAACAAACAAAATTAAAATAAAAAAATAATTGCATGTATTTTACTGTTATAGTGTCGGCACCATTCACAATTTTAACGGCCTAGCTTGCATTTTCGCCTTTATAAAAGAAAAAGCGTAAAAAGTACCGAATTTTATCTTTGTTGAGTTGCTTTGCTAACACTCTGAAACTCACACTCACAACTAAATGGAACAAACAAAAAACAGCATAAGTTTTTTTTTAGTGTGAAATGTTACCTTTACGACGACCCTGACCTTGGAATTGTATGATTTATATTACGCGAGATATTAATCACTAAATTAATCACTAGCTACCGAGAAAATCATGGATTACTTTTTCCTAATATCATTCACGTGATTCAAAACATTATTGATTGAGATTGATTGAGATTGATTGATTGAGAGAAAACAAGTGTAGATCAGTGTACAATGTGCCATTTTTTAGTTAGACCGTATTGGTTTGGAAATATTAGGCGATTTGCTTAGGGGGTCTAAATTCCCCCCATTTCCCCTACATAGCATGGAAGCTTCCGTATTTGGAAAGTGTCGTCGATAATTTCGGCCGCGTATTGACAATTGTAAATCGAGTCATGGCCAGCATTTAAACGCCATTTTCATTGATTCATGAAATCGATCAGCTAGTCTAAAATAAACATACAACTTAATTATTACATGCTTTCAATGCCCTGCAACTTTAACTTTTATTTAATTTATTTTTTATTTATTCTATCATTTATGTCGAATATGCTTCAAAAGATCAAGCTTATTGAACAGATTAACAATAATGATTTATCATGCTGTGAAAGGATTCTATTATGTTAAAATATATATTAAAATCGAATCAAACTCATGCTACATGAACGATATTTTGTTTCGATACGTTTGTAAAATTGGTTTTGAAAGATAAACATGCAAAGAAAACCGGCATCCGTTCTATGACCTACAGTTAGTGCTCGGTTTAGAACTACCTTTTCTTTGCCATTAATTTCCGTTCAGGGGCAACCCATAGGCTCAACTGGGTGTTGTAACCACTCAAGTTCGAAAACAACATGTAAGAAGTGTACGAAATACTTGACCTTCTGGATCTTGATTTTCATCGTTGAATCAGCGAGCAGTTTCCAGTCACGCAGCATCAAACAATGTGCTTTTATTTAGATACACACCATTGGGTACTCTTCGAAAAATTGGCGAGCAAAGCTCATTGAAAGAGGAAATCACTAATAGCGATAGCAAATTAGCGAAACGTCGAAACAGAAAGCGCCCGGAAAAGAAATTTGACATGAAGAAGGAGAACAAATATAATCACCGAAAGAAGCACGGTTTTACGTCAGTCAATTCAAAGGTCCCAACTCCAAGTCTCTGTTGATTAGGGTCTGACGATGAGCGATTGTATCCGTGGGGAAGGTGCGTTCGCGCAGACATAACATAACCCTAAAGGGTTACTGGAATGTGTGTTAACCTGTTTCGTTAGAGTTTCTTTCATGGCCATAAATTACAGTTAGATGGAACGGAAAACGATTTGTTAATAATGATGATTTATCTTATCTTAGCAATTTGAAATTGTGTGGTTGTTTGTAGTTGTAATTCGGGCACAAATTAATACCATAATCGCAACCTGTCAAATTTTGCATTAATGTTAAGCATCATCTCATATAGAAACGATAATGGTGCGAGTTGATTGATTCATGTTTATAGCTCGAAAATTCTTTCTTTCGAAATTCTGCGATTGATTATGAAAATCGTATCCAGAAAAATTTTTATATTTAACATTGAAATAGAAAGTGGTAGAAGCATGAACTTGAGTTGCGCTCTTTTACATAATACAACACAATAATTATTCCTTGCCGTTAGCAATTCCGCTGAGCCGGGGTGTGAAAGTCGGCACCTAGCTGGTTTGCATACGTTTGCATTGTATGTGTATATCCGAGCGGCATCCTCGTTCATGCTGCAGGTTCAACCAGCAATAAACGAGATTATGTAAAACCGGCCGCTGTCTTGTCGTTGGTGCCAAGGAAACTAGTTCTTTCATTTAGCATTAGACGGTATATCAAATTTTACCCATGATGATTAATACGATGGAATCTGACAAAACTTTCTCTGTAACAAATGATTGAACCAAACCGCCATTGGTGAAATTCGTCAGGTGCGCTAAGTGTTGAATGTTCACTTTTGCTCAAATGTTATCTGCTTCTTATGTATCAGTACTTCATCCTTACGGATGCATTTTGGTGAGTTTTGTCTTCTCAATGCTGTTTTATCTCTCTCGCATTTTTCAATTGGTACTTTTTCTATTGATATTGCACTCTTAATACAATTTTATTTCGTGATCGGCTTATTTTATTTTTTTCGTTTTAATAAATTGTTTATTTTTACAGACTCAGTTTAAAGTTTAAGTTTAAAGGAGCCTATTCAACATCTATTTTTTATTTTATAGTATACTAGCTGATCCGGCAAACTTCGTTCCGTCCAAAATTTATTTCCCGTTATCACATCCACGTTTTTCTACTAAACGCACGTTCATGGGACCAATCGCAGAACTGTTCATTGATTGATCTTCTAATCTAACCTTTTAAATTATTTTTTATTATAAAATTTCAGTACTTCTACCAAAACTCGACATTATAATATCAGCTTATTTTCAGACACAATTCTCGTGCAAGATTTTTCATCCACTTGCAAATAACATGTTTCTCCGTTGCATGGAATAAATGTTTGATACAGAAAATATGATAGAATGAAGACAGTCCTGAATCGGACAGTTCCTTTTTGGCTCTTATCAACACATTCGGCGATCCATTTTTACTCATATAGATAGAAGACGATATAGGAGTGCGTTTTATCACATTAAAGTCCATTTCCACTTTCGAACGAAGATCAATTTCGCAAACATTAAATAGACTAACACCGCTTGTCAATATGTAATTGTAGAACACATGCGAATTGAATTTTTCGAATTTTACCATTTTCCTTTAGTTTTCCGAAAATTTTCAATTGTCATGTTTGGTTGGAATATGTTTGGTTTAAATATGTGCATTATTTTTATGGGACCCCCTCTCCTTTACAAAGGAGGAAGATGTGTCATACCATCATAGAAACATTTCTCGTACCCAAAAACCCTCACATCCCAAATTTGGCTCTGTTTGCTTGATTAGTTTTCGAGTTATGCAGAAACTTGTGTTTTATTTGTATGGCAGCCCCCATGTCATTAGAAAGGGGGTAGATGTGTCGAACCACCATGGAAACGTTTAGTGTCCCCTGAAACCTTCGCATGCCAAATTTGGTTCCATTTGCTTGATGAGTTTTCGAGTTATGCAGAAATTTGTCTTTCATGTGTATGGCAGCTCCTCCTTAGAGAGGGGGTGGAGTATCTAACCACCGTAAAAACATTTATTGCACCCTAGAACCTCCAAATGCCAAATTTGATTTCTTTTAATTTATTAATTCTCGAGTAATGTAGAAATTCGTGTTTTATTTGTACGGCCCCTAAGAGATGGGGAGGAGCATCTAACCACCATAGAACCATTAATTGCACCCTGAAACCTTCACATGCCAAATTTGTTCCGTTTGTTTGATTAGTTCTCAAATTATGCAGAAATGTATGCTTCAATTGTATGGCTAAACCACCCCCCTTCCCTCCCTATTCTCTGCACAAAAAAAGGTTTGCCTGTATACAGAATAAAAGCGTTTCTGTTTTTAATATTTAAGTCGATAAAAATACCTCTTTTATCAATGAAAAAATCTGCACTAGAAGAAAACGTGACATAACAATTTGTTCTATAAATTTTGTGAAATTCTTTCGATTTCTTCACCAATTGCAAAGAGTCTTGTTATCCTATCACATAGAAAATCTGTTTAGTACGGAAAAGTTAACTTCAATTCATATACAGTGATTTGTGAAATGTGAAAAACAGGAAAATCATTGAAAATCATGCAAATAACCATTAGAAAAGCGTGCAAAAACAAATAATCTCGTAAAATGGTTGAAAACACTCCTAAAAATAGATCGTGCTGTAGAAACTTACACAAAGGATGTTTACAAAAATGTCCCATTAGAGCAGCATCAAGATGTCGCAAAAAGAAAAAAATAAGCTAGAAGGGTGCTGTCCAAAACACGACCACATTCTTGAGGCACATTCTAAAATTATAACTGGCGAGAAACAAACGTTCTCAAGAACGAAACTTTTTTTTCACATACTTTTGGCAGCACTGAGAAGGACCGATAAATGAATGCCTTCATTGACTGAGGGACTCGAAGCGAAGCAATAAAACACCACTTTGAGCCGAATTTTAAATTAACGCTTAAGGGAGTATTCTAGTGTAGAGACATAAATTTCGGACGTTTCTTTGAGCTCCGTAAAAATAAATCAAAAATTTAAAGGAGAACGAATATTCATAACTAGGATAGTTACAAGCTAATGAAGAGAGGGGTTTCAAAAAAAAGTTGTGCCATGGCATACACGATTCCAGACCTTCTGGTTATCTGAAACGAAAAAATCGAACAGATTCTGAATCAGCAAAGATGCCGCTATCGCATGAACCTTGGACAAGTCAAAAAGATCTTTTTTGACAAAATGGTGGCCGTTTGAAAAACTAAACGTGGTTATAACGTTTTTTCTTACCTTTCCCAATTTTTTAAAAATATTAATATTTGGAAAATGTTATTTTTCAGAGGTTCATGCGATAGACAGATGCATACTGATTGTATTCATATAAATTTAACATGAATCGGTTCAGTAGAACTTGAGATATCGTGTACGCCAGTTTGAAAAAACTAGTTTCAAGAAAAACGCGTTTGACGTTCATTGTTATGGCCGTACCAAGTTAGATACCGCATCACTGAAATGGCTCTAGCTCGGTAAATAATGGGATTTTCGATATGTCCTTGCTAAGGTATATTCTTGAATGCCTAATCTACAAAAATATGAAGTAAAAAAATTGATTTTTTTTCAAACTTCTAGACTAGAATACTGCATTAAAATATACATGTACTGTTGATTGCTAGCTGTCTAGAGTGGCATTGAAACACTGATCTTACTGAATATCCAAGTAGTTTCTCAGTATCTCTTAGCAAAATTACATTTCCAGCATTCCAAAAAACACTCAAAAGAGTAGCAGAAAATTCGAACCTAATCGGAAGTGTGGTGGGGTGGCGGCGTCGACAACAATCGCTGCGGAACAAATTTTCACCTTCAATTTTCCACCGAAGAACGCAGCTCTCACCGCCAACGGCAGTAAACTTTCCAAATGGTCCTTCTGAAGGCAGTTTTTGAGCTATGGAAAAAGTTTTCGGTTAGTCAGTTATATCATACCCCTTCGTTCAGCCGGTATAAAGGTATTAACGTACACATTCTTGCATCCCAACCGTAACGCTCTCGTTACGATTCGAAACGTACATCCCAGTGCAGATGCACAAGTGATGTGGTGCATAAATACAGAAGTACTCTCCATCAGATGGCATGAAAATCGACGCGGTGCCTGTGCCATATCAATCTTTCATTCTTCCATTGTATTGAGCAAATCAGAACATGATAAGCGTATTATGAAACAATTAAAAAAAAATCTTTCAATATTTTGAGTTAACATCGCCCGTCAGTGATTTGCGGTATTATTTGGTGAAAAACTTCACTATGAAAAAGTTCATGTAAAAGAACCTTTATTGTGATGACGGTTTGAATTTCATTATGAGCCTTTTGACATCTTCCAACAATAACCCAACCATGTCAGGATCAAACGGAGGAGTTCAGGTTTCGTAGATAAAGCAAAACAAAAAAGCGGAATTAACTCTTTGCGGTCGTAGGCTGCTCTCAGCCACCACAGCAAGAATCTTAGTAAATTCTATATGTAATAGTTATAATTATAGTTTACATTTTTCTAAACTATTTTCAATGTTTAGTGAACTTGTTCACGAATTAATACGCAATTTATATGGATAATAGTTAACGGTACTCTATGTAAACAAAAGATTATTGGCGTGGAAAGATAAGAGGATCTCTTCCAAGGGAAACTAATTCCGACCGCAAAGGGTTAATGGGGTTCGTATACTGCGATTGAGCGATCTTGGATCGATATTTTGAAGAACGATCTTTTCCTCTCCGATTTCCGATTTTTTGGATCGATTCTTTGTACTCTAAAAAATCGCGAAAAACGATCTTTTCTTTTCGATGTTTTTGATCGCAAAAAAAATCAGTGAACGTTGATATGATTCTCACCAAAAACCACCTGACGGTTTTCATAAACATTAGATCCCTAGAAGGGTTGTCAAATAAGTGGTCGTAAATTTAGGAGAAGCAGTTTGATGTGATGCTAAAAAGGTTCGATAAAGTGTTCATTATAATGTTGAGCAACCTATTTATGCCCAATTGCAAACTACGATGGGCTGATTACAAATATTGAAGTTTTTTTTGCGATTTGGCCAAGATCTCGAATACTAGATCAATTGCACAGTCCCCACTATCAGCAGTTTCTGATTATGTTCTGTGTTATTTGTCCCTCCGGTATGAAGTAGGTCCAGCTCAGAACAAATTCAAACTAAAATATAATATCAATTGAGGAAGAAAATAGAGTGGAAATACTTTATGCCAAATATCAGCTCAATCGGATTTAAAGAAGAGTGGTGCAAAGCGGTCAAAGTTTGAGTTTTTTGAAAATCGAAAAATCACCCAAGGGGGAAGTAAAGGAAATCGGGATTTTCGAAAAAAAAATTTGATGCCAAATGTCTTAAAATTGCATGAAACGTCGAGATCTACCCTCTTATTCTACGCGGTGAATGACGTGAGATGGCTCAAGTGACTGCATTCCCGTAGGCGAATGGCGTGACTATAGTTCGTCACTAGGTGAGATTTGAAGTCGTGTCCTCATTTGTTATCGACTCGAGCGTCAAATAGGAGCTAAAAAGTAAAGTGGCTTCCAGAATGAAGTAGTAATCTTTGCAATCTCACGTCACTCGCCGCGCGGAAAAAGGGGGCTAGTGTTATCTCGAAAAAAATGTGTATAGAAATTTTGACTATTTTTCGAATGTAATTCACCATAGGATCTATGGTGAAAAATGTACCTTTCAATTTGTAGCATGCCATTTCAATAGCTTCGAGATAAAAAAATTATAAAAAATATTGAGTGCATCTTACTATGATATATCGAGAAATATAATCAAAAAATAAATTCCTAAAAAATTGAAGTACTAAAAAAATCTTGAAATATTGAATGTTTTTTTAGGATTCCTATATAGTTCTTATAATTCTCCTATATAGTTCATTATAAGAGCTATAGTGAAAAAATGAGTTTTTATTTTTTCCCCATTCTCAATAGGCTCGGAAATTAAAATTTGAGAAAATACTCAAAATACACACTATGGTGTACCGCGACAGATTATAACAAAATTCTATTCCCCGCGTAAACAAATCCTGGGTGTATAGAATTTATTAGAGTTTTCAAAACTGTTTTCTGTTTCGATGATTATTTATTGAACTATACGAATTCGAAATTTTTCGTTCATACAATAATATCTCGGTACTGAATGGTCCACAGCATCGCTATAGAAATCAATTGAAAAATAGTTGATAACGTTAATTGGATTTGCTATCTTTCAAAAAACAGAAAGAAATCGATTGTAATGACCATGTAAACTATGCTTGTAATGACCATGTAAATTATGCTTTAAAGAGATTTATATCCCATCTTCATGCGTTAATATTCCACGATTTTAAAGCATTTCAAAAATCGCCTAAAAATTTCGACTTCGCACTCTGTTGCTTCATTTTTTTTCAAGTGTGAAAAAGTTATTAATTTCCCTCCTAAAACTTGTATACATTTTAGCCCATTTAGCCCATAAGCCCAGACTTTTTTCAGACCAACGAAAATTTGGCTGAAGATGGATAAAAGTATTCTCTATCCAATGAGTATTATCTCAAACATGTGTTTCGGGTCCTATTAAATAACTTTTTTAAATTTTCTTCAAATTAATTAATTTGCTCCATACAAGTTGTATAGGTTTTGGGTTAGAACTTTCCTTAGACCCTTTTCCGACCAATGGAAGTTTTGTTAAAGATAGATAAAAATACACTCTATCGAATAAGTAATATCTCGAGAATGTGGTTTGGGTCCTTTCAAATAACTTTTTTTCAATTTTCTTCAACATAATTAATTTCTTCCATACAACTTGGACCTATAATATTTCTAATACCCTTTTTCGATTAATAAAATTGTAGCTGGAAGATAGGTAAAAGATTTCTCTATCGAAGAACTTCGATAACTCTATTCGAACATTTTTTTTGATTTTCAAAATTCTGTATATTTTCCTATATTGACCCATGCTCACGTTTCAGTCTATAACTTTTCTCTGTAACAGTCAAGAAAAAAACGAATTATGTTGAAAGATGAATGATTCAATTCTCTACCTAATGAGCATGATTTTGAAGGTTGTTACTTGATAAACAATCAATTTCAACAGAAATAGTTCTTTATTCATTAAATCCAGCACGACGTTGAACAGTTTTTGTTGTGTGCAAGTTTACACAACAAAAACTTTCATCCGCTAATTTCACACAAGTCCGTAAAGATGGAACGCGAAAACGAGAAATCTCGTGAGCGGTCCGTAAAGTGTTAAGTGCCAATAAAAATAATTATCTCGATTTTTCATTCGGAACTTGTTGCGAAATGTTGATTTGCACGATAATACACCCTATGCAAAATATTGGCTCATTCGAACTTCATTTATTAGTGTTGCATATGTTAAAATTTGAGTTTTTTAAAAACCGAAAAATCACCGGAAATCGGGGTTCTCAAATAAAAATTTTTTATGCCAAATGACTTAAAATTGCATGCAACGTCGAGACCTAGTGTCATCTCGATAATTTTTTTGGTTAAAAATCGATTTTTCAGACGAGAAAGCGGAAGTTTTTTTGACAAACTTTTTTTTCGAGATAACAGTAAAGCTCGGCAATTTCAAGACATTTGGCGTTAACAATTTTTTTTGATAACCCCGATTTTCGGTCCAAGAGTGTCGATTTTTGACAAAAAAAACTGTTTTCGAGATGCCGGAAAAACGGAAGTTTTTTGTTTAAAACATTTTTTTCGAGATAACAGTAAAGCTCGACGTTTCATGCAATTTTTAGACATTTGGCATCAACATTTTTTTCGAAAACCCCGATTTCCTTTACTCCCCCCTTAGATGATTTATCGATTTTCAAAAAATTCAAACTTTGACCGCTTTGCGCCAATCTCTCCCTTAAGTCCGATTGAGCTAATATTTAGAGCACAGGGTGTTTTTTCGAGGTGGTGAACATTTTTATGAGGTAACTTTTTGAAATTAGAGATGACCATTTTCATTGGCACCCTAATGTAAACTATAAAAAAACTAATACAATAAATAATCACAAAATCAAAATCCTTTTTTTTTTCGCAAGTCTAATATTTTTCAAAAAGTATTATCTAATTGACTTTAATTTCATGTATCGATCGTCTGAATCGATCCAGTAGATCAAAAGTTATGAATTTTTGTGTTGGAAAAAAGAGGAAAAAATTGATTATTCTAACCATCGGTTAACTTCGAAAAATCATAAACCAGAAACAAAAAAAACGCCTCTCTGGAAATATAGTGTCTCTGGTCCCGAGACTATGAAAACAATAAAAAACGAATACAAGCAATATAAACGAGAGCAGAATTCGATTTTTTGCATGTATAGTATTTTTTGAAAAAAGTGATTGATTTTAATTTGATACGTTGATCATCTGAATCGACGTCCAGTATTCCCAGTATTTCAAAAGTTATGAGTTTTAGAAAAAAGTCATTTTTGGAAAAAAGAGGAAAAAGTTGATTTTTCCGACAACCCTAAAATGGAAATGGTCACCCTACTGAAAAAATAAAAAAAAATACGGGTTTAATGTTTTGCGATAAAGAACAAAACTACCACTTTTCACGAAAATCTGAGAAGCACTGTAGTTTGGCATGGAATGGCTGAATAAACAGGTTTTCTGGTTCAGTATATTTAACTTTCAATTGAGCACAATAAAACATGGATAACAAATGTTGATTGAAGAGGTGACACTCATAGCACCCGCCTCGGGTGTCACCCGGTCACGCAACGCCACTGGATGTATGTAATTGTTAAAGAGAAGAAAATCGTTCTACTCCATCAAGACAATGTACCATCTCACAGATCAATTGAAACAGAGGCAAAACTGCACGAATATCTCTTTGAATTAATTACTTACCCTCAGTATTCTTCGGATTCTAGCGACAGTGGAATAACTGTCTGTAAACTTAAGAAAACTTGCTCCAATGCAAAGTCTGGTGTAAACGTCACCACATCAAAATCGTTACATACTCATCAAAATATGGTGGAAAAATGTTGCAATGAACCCTGATGTTGACGAAGAGGTCATAGGTATGTGGGGTTTCACTCCGCATTCGGGAATATCGGCTCTCTTGAAACCACCCATCATTTGCTGAATATGATTGAAACTGCCTCCACATATCGTTATATATCGTTCAAGCTAAGACCCACGGAGAGAAGACTCGTTCGCGTTTCTGTCACATCCGAGATCACTTTGACTTGGTTCACTAAACTATTGTGGGCGTACGGGATGCATTTTGTGTTTTGGGCTATTTGGAGTCGTTATTGTAGGCCGAGTGTTGCAAAATTTAGCGAAATAAGCTGACGTCGGCGAAATTTACGTAACACATATTACGCACGCAGTAAGTATCTCATCACGTGCCCATCTATGACATTCGATGGGCCGGTTTGTATAGCTTTCACCATGACGGTAAAACTTGTACCGCCGCGTTGATTTTAACGATTAATCCAGTCATAAAATTGACGTCGGCATTTGTTTCTTCGTTACATCCTTCGGCACTTCGATGTAACCTTGGTCAATCAAAACATGAGGGCGTTTTATAGCAAACATACGTGTGTCACTTATCACGTGCAGATGACGGGGACGCCTTCAATGCCGACAGCTGCTTTCTTACGTCAACTATGCGAATTTGGGTAGGCACTGCCGAACATTTCGATCCTTTCGCTGATTACTTCCAGCGGTTCCAACGAGATGGGGAAGCTGTCGTCATTGTTCAATTTTTGAAGCATTTCAAAACGATTAATTTTAATTACTTTGCATAAACGTTATTTTTCAGCTAATGTTTATAGCAGCTTCACACTATAAAGCAGTCTCTTCGCTGCTCGTGGGATGATAATGCAGTCAATCGAATATTCATGAGGCCCGAAATAAATTTAGCTTGCGTTTTGATCTGATTTTCTTTTCTTTGTATTAATGGCGCTTTGTTTTGTTTCGATTAAAAAAAGTATTCATCACGTGCCTAATCGTACGCGTCATTTCACGAGCCTAGACGAGCCGATTTTTGTGGATAGTATTGATTATACAGTAATATCAAATGGGATTATCATAATTTTACTAGCGTAAAATGTAGACTGCAAACCATTCAATGGTGTTTGTTATAGGTTGTCTGTAGCTCGATGTGAGGAAATCGATGATTCAATATCCTAATCGACATTGAACTAATTTATACAAATTACAGTAGTGGACAGCTGTCTGGCACACAAATCCATTTTCACACAATTTATCTATGGAATGGCGTGGACGGGAGGGGGGGCGGTTTGTTTCGAACTGTGGCAAAATTGAATCAACATCATTTTTTATTGTAAGAAGCAACCAGCAAAAATATGTTATGCTGAAGGTTCCATTAAACATTTTTTGAAACAGTATCGAAAGATTCAAAATAGTCGTAACTTGGATGATGCCCATGTTAAAATAAAACTAGTAAATCCAAAGGTTGGTGAAATTGTACACTCTAGTCATGTAAATTACGCTTTAGTAATTTTTCTTGCACATAAACTATCGATAACAAAAAGTATCATAACCGCGTTCGTTTTATAGCAAAATCACTTCTTCAAAACATACATGTCATTCCATTTGAAAAGTTGAATGATGTATAGAAGGTAAGAATACATAATGAAGACAACATGCTCACTTTATAAAATTAACAGCACTCCATCAACACCTCAATACAACTCGATTCACATACCCGAAAATATAGTATTTATACAATACAATCACATAGTGTCAATACATAAACATCCGTCGAGTGGGTACGAATCAACGGACACAATTTATGTTAAGGACTCTCGGCAATTACCGCGGGGCATGGGCGCAGATCACGCACGCTGGCCATACAGAATGTGACTTATTTTCGAACGGGGAATTACACTCGCCAAGATAAAAAGAAACAGCTTGCCGCCGGCGGATTGCACTTAGCGCCTATAATGACCCTTCACGTGACTGCTCGAGTGATGACGCAGAAGTTTCCCATTGGGGTCGACCAATTGGAGTTTGCCGTAAATGTTGCTCGATAAGTGAATTGTTTTAATGATACGTATCGAATCCGAGCTCGCGTTATAACAAGTCAATTTGCAATGGTTTCAATGAGGTAGCTATCAATACGATTTGATATTGTAATTTTAGTATGTACCCCGAACTTTCAGGTTTATGAAATTTCGAAAACGGCTCCTTAGAACAGATAGTTCATGGACAAAAATTGATACATATGATATCAATACTCAGTCCTCGCCTAGTATTCAGGAACACATACTTTGACATCACTATCCGGACTTGCATCACATGATCTGGAAAATCTGTTCCAACTGCGCCAATAATTGCAGAGGCAAATGGCGTTATTATGCAATTGCGCGGAGAGAATCGAAAACGCCGGCTTTATCAGCTGTTCAGTTGGAAAACATGCAACCAAAGTGCTGTTAGAGGAGCGGGGCACGCATGTATGAACACACGCACTAGAATCAAATTCGCGTTACTCATTTCAAAGCAGTGCTTTGATCGATAATGGATATTGAATGTAAGGTGCAGGGGTAACGATGCATCACAAGAAAAAAAATAGATTGTTTGTTTTTTTCTGTATTTGATCTACAGACATCTAGAGACAGGGATGGTTTTGACAGACTGGAAGTTCGTCGTTTATACCATGTAATCAGTTATTTGATTCAAGGGTACGGAGCTGGAAGTCAAAGCTTGTAAGCATAGAGCAAATATGGTGACAGATTTTCGGGAGAAGAAAAAAAACATTTTTTTTAAAATCAGATTTGCTTTATTCGTAAAGAAATCATGTTCTGTGTAATATAATATCAAACTGCACAGTTCCTTCGGAGATGTTAGTAACGTTTGTATGAACACAAAAATAGCTTACACAGATATAGAACGGTATACATATACAATTGAGTGGCAATGAATGTATGGAAAAAAAATCATCATCGAATTCAAGAATCGACCATGTATATTTGGACCTGTGCAATCGGATATGATTCAGGGATGCCTCAAAGCACTCAAAGTTTTGGTTTTTTTACTAAATCCCAAAATGTCGATTTTCGGTCAAATTTTTGTGAAATTTGCCAGACCATGTTGCATCGATAGAAATAGGTATTAATCGGGCAGAGTAATGTCTGGAGAATACGGCGGGTGGGATAGAACCTCCCATTCCAGCGTTTCCAAGTTTGTTTTGACCGGTTTCGCGACATGCGACATTGCACGGCTCAAACGCATTAATTGTCGTCGGTAGAGGTCCCCCGTAATGGTTTCATTCGGTTTTAGCAGCTCATAATTCACCACACCCAGCTGGTCCCACCAAATAGATAACATAACCTTCTGGCCGTGGATATTCCGCGCGGCCGTCGTATTGATACATGGTCGGGGTATACATATGTTGCCCGACGTTTAGGATAGCCGTAATGGACCCACTTTTCATCGCCAGTAACGATTCGATGCAAAAAACCCTACTTTGCATTATCATTACCATTATCATAACTTTGAAAAATCATAACTGAAAAACGAAAAAGATTATCTAATAGTACTAGGAATATTATAGTTTTTATAGTTAAAGGTAATTTTAAAGGGTAGATAAGAAGATCTATCGATGAGCAGCTCTTCGATTGGACCCATGAACGTGCGCTTAGTAAGAAAACGTGGATGTGATACCGAAAAATAAATGTTGGGCAGGACGAAGTTTGCCGGGTCAGCTAGTGTTCAATAAATCTTTGCAGTTTACACTGTATTATTTTGAGTTATTATTGGTTATAATCTTATTGATTTTAAACCTAATTGATCTTTCTTAACTTTCCAAATTTGAAAAACTGGTTCAGAATAGAACTTTTTAGAGATTCAGAGAGATTCAGAGAGTGTACGAATAAATTAGTAGTTGAAAAACATATTGATTTGAGCAATTCGAACAGCTGGTACTCTTTGGATCTGATGCGCCTCAAACGCAAAAGAGACAAAAAGTACAAAAAGTTTTTGAGAACTAATTCAGAAAACCATTGGAACGCGGAACATATATTCACGGGCCTTGAAAAAGACTAGATGTGAATATATACAGAGGAAAATCGATGAACATCAAAATAATAGTAAAGGACTATGGAGAATATTAAAAACATTATTAAATTCGAAAAATAGTATACCGCGTTCCATAGTTTTCGGAGGGTCAGAAGAACAGTCAGACCAAATTATTGCAGAGAAATTTAACAGTTATTTCGTTAATAGTGTTCTGCTGATCAACCAAAGTATTGCGTTGGTCAGAGAACCTGACGAAATAATACAGCCGATGACTATCAATAGCATCACTTCACTTTTGTTGAATTGAAAGGTATCTGTTTTTCATTGCAAAAATCGGCTGGTACCGATAATGTCAACGCGAAAGTGATTCAAGATTGCTTTCACATCATTGGACACGATCTGCTGGACCTGATAAATGACTCTTTACGAACTGGGCACGTGCCATAGGTTTGGAAGGAATCCCTTGTGATTCCAATCCCCAAAGTTAATGGGACGGATAAAGCCGAAGAGTACCGCCCTATTAACATGCTGCACATATTAGAGAAACTGTTAGAACTTGTTGTGAAAGGTCAGCTGATACATTTTATAGATAATAACAGTTTGCTAATACCAGAACAGTCGGGATATCGAGAGGGACACTCTTGTGAAACCGCGCTGAATCTGGTATTAGCAAAATGGAAAGAGAATATTGAGGCGAAAGAGACTATATTTGCGGTATTTCTGGATCTTAAACGCGCTTTTGAAACAATTTCTAGGCCCTTATTGTTACAAACACTGAAGCGCATTGGAATTGTAGGGATGGCGTACAAATGGTTTGAAAGCTATTTGTGCGATAGAACTCAAAAGACTCGTTTCAACGATTCTGTTTCCGATCCCATTGGCAACTCACTCGGGGTGCCACAGGGAAGTGTTTTAGGGCCCATTTTGTTTATTTTATACATAAATGATCTGCGACGAGTTTTACGATACTGTGACATTAATTTGTTCGCGGATGATACTGTCCTGTTCATCGCAGCTAAGGATATAAAAGAAATCGCGGAACACATAGACGAAGATTTGCATTCTCTGGCTCAGTGGCTTAAATTTAAACAATTAAAGTTAAATGTTGGCAAAACAAAATACATGCTCATTTCTGCAGCAAACTCAGTATAAATTATTGATTTCACCGCACATAGATTTTTGCTCGTCGATCCTCTTCCTTGCAAATAATACACAATTAACGAGATTGCAGCGTTTACAAAATAAAGTAATGCGTTTGATTTTAAGATGTAAAGGGTGTGTCACATCAAATTGCATCACGGAAAAAACGCTGTAGAAATTCGCCCAGTAGACCGATCCTTTTGAAAATTTTAGACAGTAAAATAAAAACTATTAAACAACTTTTGGCATTTTCTATTTATTCATACTTCGAGCCCAAGCCCGTATGCTCGCACCTTCCTCTTTACCCCGTCCATAAGGTTCTGTACAACGTCGGGTTGTAGTTTTTTTTTGAACAGAAATCCATTTTCTCTTGAAGTCCGCCTCCGATTTGACAACCTGCTTCATAATCGCCCAATATTGCTCTACTGGGCGAAGCTCCGGTGCGTTGGGCGGGTTCATTTCCTTTGGCACGAAGGTGACCCCGTTGGCTTCGTACCACTCCAACACGTCCTTTGCATAGTGGCACGAAGCGAGATCCGGCCAGAAGATGGTCGGGCCCTCGCGTTGCTTCAATAGTGGTAGTAAGCGCTTCTGTAGGCACTCCTTAAGGTAAACCTGCCCGTTTACCGTGCCGGTCATCACGAAGGGGGCGCTCCGCTTTCCGCGAGAGCAGATCGCTTGCCACACCATGTACTTTTTGGTAAACTTGGATAGTTTCTGCTTGCAAATCTCCTCCGGAGCGCTGAATTTGTCCTCTGCGGAGAAGAACAACAGGCCCGGCAGCTGACGAAAGTCCGCTTTGACGTAGGTTTCGTCGTCCATTACCAGGCAATGCGGCTTCGTCAGCATTTCGGTGTACAGCTTCCGGGCTCACGTCTTCCCCACCATGTTTTGCCTTTCGTCGCGGTTAGGAGCCTTCTGAACCTTGTATGTACGCAGGCCCTCCCGCTGCTTGGTCCGCTGGACGATGAACTTGACTAATTCAGCTTATTGGCGACATCCCGGACCGAACTTCTCGGATCACGTCTAAACTGCTTAACTACGCGCTTGTGATCTTTTTCACTGACGGAGCATCCATTTTTGCCGTTCTTCACCTTCCGGTCGATGGTTAGGTTCTCGAAGTATCGTTTTAGTACTCTGCTGACCGTGGATTGGACGATTCCCAGCATCTTACCGATGTCCCGATGTGACAACTCCGGATTCTCGAAATGAGTGCACAGGATTAATTCACGACGCTCTTTTTCGTTCGACGGCATTTTTCCAAATTTACGAAAAATTGACAGTGAAGTGACACTCTTATCTGATTATAAGCGAAAGCTGAAGATATAATTCCTAAAAATTAAATTTCTACAGCGTTTTTTCCGTGATGCAATTTGATGTGACACACCCTTTAGTAGATACACTTCCTCTAGTTTGATGTTGGACGCGCTACAGTGGCTATCTGTGAAGCAGAGAATTTATTACACGACAATGGTGTTCATCTTCAAAATTTTGAACGATATGATGCCTCGATATTTTTGTGATCGAATTGAAAGAGGAAGTGATGTTCATAGATACAATACAAGAAACGCGAATGATGCAAGAACACCCAACTTTATGTTTAGTAGGTCGCAGAACTCGTTGTTATATAAAGGTATAAATTTCTTCAATTCGATGCCCAGAGAAATTAAACGTGCGGCAACAATAGCAGAGTTCAAGAAAATGTGTATTTCACACACGTAAAATCTGTTTTGTAAACAGGTTTTATAATTTTTTTTTCCTAAATCATTCATTTATGTTTTCAATTGATAAAAATTAATAAAATTTATTTACAGGTTAAACTACCATGTTCGTACTGATGATGATGATTTTTTTTTGTTTTGTTTATGTATATTGTAAAAAAAAAAGTAATAAGCGTTGTCTACGAGAGTTTGAGCCTCGCGCGCTTTTGGTCGGCCTGGACTATGTTAATGGAACACTGGCAGAACACTGATACATAATGAAATTTTTATGTGGGTCTGAAGTGGAAACTGGAATGGGGATAGCTCATTCAGAATTGTCGTAAACTATCTTATCATAAGATGGTTATATCGAGTATTTGTAAATGTGGCAGATCTCTATCATGTTCTAAGTAGACACTTTTAGATATTGGGTTCGATTCCCACTCTGTCAAGGATCTTCCCGGGTTGGAAATTTTCTTGACATGCCTTAAAAAAACTTTGGGTCTGAAGTTGGGATTATCATTATGATAATGTCGATAAGGATAGGACCATTGTTTTTCTTTTAAAGTTTTTGCCTATTTATGATGTTCGATTAATAGAAATTCATGCCTGCAACAGAGTCAGTTCGCTGTTTTGTTTTATAATACTGATATCTTAATTTGGTTAAATATAAATATTATCTATTAGATAAATCGGCCAGTTCAAACCTTTGTAGGGGTATGAAATGGGTCATCATCATCTTAAAAAAAAGGCACACCTCGTGGGCGTGATTTAATTATACACAACCAATCTCCACATAGCGGTATGAAAACCGACGCGACACGTCCTATTTAATATTTCTCTTCAGCTTTGCTTCTGTCCGTCAATTCAAGCTCTGCACTATGCATACTTCGTGCGTATTCTGAAAATGAATGCTGAGGTGAAAAATTTTGCACGGCCGTTCAACAATGTAGCAAAATAAAAACAGGACGAGCGCAATATTTATAGTGCTTTACGGCCATCTGACGACATGCACCAATCGCAGACTAATCTTGACTTCGATGGACTTTCAAGTTAGTTTATAGATTTTTGTTATTTCACCAATATTTTGAGATTTCAATAGTTTGCTTTCGAAGCAGTTTTGAGCCCTGGAAGAAATTTTTTGGGCCAGTGAATAACAAACACTGATGTATTGACTCTCAAATCCTTGCACCCCAAACGTAACGTGTTCGTTTTCGAAACATACACCTCAATACAGATGCAGAAATGATGTTCTGCAAAACTACAGAATTACTCTTCACCAGACGTCATGCAAATCGACGCGGTGCATCCACCGAATAAAATTGCACAACTGTTTGCGACATATATCTTCCATTCTTCCTTTGTATCGAGTAGCTGTGTCTGCCATTGGCAGACTGCTGTCTGCTAGCTGGAGCGAGACTCTGACTGGAATAATGATGATCGGGGGTTGAAATAACTTTTCGAATGGCGCTCACGCGCCCATTGGAACTTTTGCCGTCTCAACGTAGATGTTAACCAGCTTCGTTTTATAGTTAGTTGAGATTTCTTTTGTCAAATAACGCGCCTTGAATGTATTTTAAGTGACAATCTCTAGAATGCGCGTGTATCAGATTAGGTCAAAAGAAGTTTCTTTGATGAAAAGTCCTCCGGTCAGAGCGGGTATCAAACCGGAACCCCCGGAATGATAATGTGTGTGCTGGTTTGAATTATAGGGGTTTTAAAATTTTTCAGTTTATTCGCTCCTAGCCTTGGAGAGGCCAATTTTTAAAAATTAAATATAAACTCTCAGCTTTTGGGAAAACCTCGTAGTCTTACTTCAAAAATGATTTCTGAGGTTTTCGTTATTGATACACATACAGTTGTGTTGAAAATAAATTAACACCAGATGGGCCTACCAGAAGAGCCCGCCGAGCCACATGCGGCTGACATAAGGTTGGCTGCTCTAGAAGATTCATTTTTGTTCAGAGAATTCATATAAACCATGCCTCCAAGCGAACAGTAGCCGGTACTAATGCGATTAGAAACAGTTAGATGTTTACAGTTCAAAGCCAGCTAGCACCACCTTGGAATGAAAGAGTGGCAGCAGTGATGTTTTCCAAGCTACATTCTCTGGGGGAGATATAAAAAAACAAAACAAGGGGGAAAACAATAGAATTGTGTAATTGTTCGCATCATACGATACAATGCCTTACTCCACTTCTATAGCATTGCATTTTTCATTCCGACGTTCGCATTTTTTCCCAAACGGTTTTAATGCCATTTCCACGTCTACGGACAGCTGATTGATACCATCTCGAGAATTCCACTCGAAAGTGCGCGGTGTCTTCCTGCTCGTGATCCTACCCCACCTTGTGTAGTAGGCTTGTTGCTCGATCAACACAAAGTTGCGCGACTGGTTTATCTCCGACAGACATGATAAAAAGCTGTTCAGCACATTCCGAATCAAAATCTAGACATCTGTGGGTATCACTTCAGATGGCTGTGGTATCGGGAATCCTGAGCAGTGATCCGAAACGCTTCGATTTTTGAGTGATATCTAGGATGTAATCATTATGCGTCCTAAGCTGGCACAGAACTGCTCGGTCACGGTCGTATGATTTGCGGATTCCGAAAAGTATTAGCTGACCGCGAATCCGATGTAAAATGACTTTCATAATTATAGCGTAGATTATTTTCAGTTGGTGCTAAAGGATGGAGAAAAAAACGCGATGGACGCGTTCAGACAAAGGTTGTTTTTACATAATGAAAAAAAAAATCGGTCGAATATAGTTGCAGGCCAACGTGGAGTGAACTGCGCCATCAAAATAGCATGTTGAGGCGACTCATAACACGTTGGGGGTGTGAATTTGCTACCCTGTTCGTTAGCTTTCATGCCACACGGTGATTGGTGATTGCAATAAACCAATGTAAGGTCAAGTGTATGGTGTGGTTCGTTTGAACTTTTACACCCGGCCTCAGCTGCTGCAGCAATAATCGATGTAGGGGAAAGTTGCTTTCGAAAGTCACTCAACAATGCAGTTTGGACGTCATCTGATTTGAAATGGTTTTGAAATGAGTGATCGAAGGAGTAGAACGTCCTTTGGCGAGACCCAATTCTGACTTGAAATCAGACAGATAGTGTCGTTGAAAAAGTCAATATTATATTGAATTAGTCATGAAAAAACATGAATGACTACCAGCAAATACTTTTCAAGTGAACATCATTCGATACAACATTTCCCATTATTCTCCACAGCGTTTCCACTGCATGGAAATGCTTTTTGCCATTGTTTCAATAATAATTGAGCTCTTTGTTATTCAAACATTCCAGCTCTGAGAGGTCATGAAATGTCTGTGTGAATCAACAATTTTCGGTGTTATCATCGTTACGCTTATTACATTTTTTTGCTACAGTTCCCTGCTGATATGATGCTGAATATTTCGCTCGTGGAAAGGTGAGGATTATTTTTGATTGTTAGCTTCGTTACCGGTTACTTCATTCTCGTTTTCAATACTCAGTGTGTATCGTTTGGTATGTGTAAAGAACTCACTTCAAGTTAATTCAAAGAAAAATAATTCGCAATAACTTAATAATGAAACATTTCAGGGTTAGTTGGCATTATGTGTTAATCTGAAAATATCTGTTTCACTGTATACGAGTTATATAACACCTGAATACCAGTCACTCGAAACACATTCACCCAAAAAGCATGGAAGTAACAAATATTCGATCCTAACAATAACCTGAACGCAAAATTCACCTGAATATAACATTTACTCGAAAAAGGAAAAAAAGTCACAGGAGGGTTGTGTCCGAGACACGACCGCATAATTGACGTAGGATTCCGTTAGGTTATCTGTTGATTTTGGATAATTACATTGTTAAACTCTTTGATAATGATTAGGTGGACCTGAAAAGGGCCGTTTTGTTTGGTTGTTGGGTATTGTTTGTTCATTCCACCAGTGTTTAACGGGTGATGATGACAGAAGGATGATAAACAGTCGTTGGATGGTGCGTATCAGATAAAGGATACCGAAGTGGAACGAGATATGATGAGAACCGCCCTCTATGATCCTAGACGAGATGCCTCTTGTGATATGTATTGATGAAATAAAGAAAAAAAAATTACCAATGTCATATAAGATAATTATTAATACCAATTTTTCTTATCAGTAAAAACATGTCACTTTAATATAGCGAAAATATATTTGAAATGGGAAAGGTAATTTTCTTTTATAATTTTTACTTTCTGATTGTTTATTCAACCCAATTCGAATTTTCATTGGACTAACAATACCTAATACTATATGTACTATATGTAGTGAGACTCTATGTTGTACGGGAAAGGATTAACACAACGGTTATCGTATACAATTTTACACCTACCCTTGTGCTAAATTTTTCCCAATACACGATCGGACATTGATATGGAGTTTCACGAAGCAACCAACATAAAAGTTCCAAATTTAAATTTTATTTGCTACAATTATTCGTATCACTCTTCTTACTTGCAATATAAAAATGCCCCCGACTTTCATGTATTTGCAATGCCGATTTCCATCAGGCAGCTTGTTTTTGATGTCTCTGTTTGGGAACACATCCCGGCGGGAGCAAAAGCTCCCCCTACCTTCATGTATTTGCAATGCCGATTTCCCCTAGGCAGCTTGGTTCTGATGTCTCTGTTAGGGAACCGCCGCATGTGTCGTCAATTTCGACCAATCAGAAGTGGGTATTTCCGTGAGGATAGGGGTTGAGATTTTTCAATTGTTTGATAGTTAGTTTAATGATATATATTATTTTATTCAATATAAAAAATTGTTATGGAGTGCTGAAATCGATTGACGCAAAAATTTGATCAATCCATCATGAAATAACTGAGCAATAAGCGTTTGAAATTGGACAATTTCCGCGATGTGCTCAATTCTCGATTTTCAATTTGTACCCCAATATGTTCCCGAAAGACGTAATCCTACGTCAAAACATCCAACACACGGATCATGAATTTTGTCAAGAAGTCATCAGACTCGGCCGATTGCGTCACATTTTCCCGAAACGTACTCACCCAAAAGACAGTTACCCGAAAGACATTCACCCGAATTCCATTCACCTGAATGTAATAATTACCCGAATGTAACATTTATCCGTATGCGACACTTACCCGAAAGAAAGATATATTAGAATAATACGCAAGTTTTATTATCAGGAAGTTTTTGCATATTTATTTCTGGTGAGTGTTATATAAGACGAATTTCATGCCAACTCGTCTTAGGAGTTGGCAGCACCATCTCAGATAGTAGTGAAACGTTGTGGATGTAAAGCCATGGGTCTTTTGAGCAACTTTGCATACTTGAAATATCCGAAAAATAATTAGACTACTTTTTGGAAAAAGCCATATTTTACAAAAATTTATGACTTAAAAACAATGATACCTACAACATTCTTGTGAAAGGATGAAATGTAGGAAATTATTCAAATTTTCATAAAAAAATACCAAAAAATGTTTGAAAAAAAATTTCGCTGACGAAAAAGTTATTTTACAAATTAAAATTCATTTTTCTTAAATACGTATTTTTCTAAAATTCTTAAAAAATATATATGAATAGCCCTTAAAATTTCCAACAAGTCGTCCATACATAGGAAGATAGGCACTTTTACAGGGAAAAAGTTTTTCGAACAACAACTTTTTCATGTTGTTTTTGAAGAAAATACAACTTATCCTAATTTTGTTTAAGGTCAAGATAGCGATATGGTGTATTCGACAAAGTTTTAGATCTTGTTAAAATATAAACTTTTTTTTAGGAATATCAACTTTCTATCTTTTATAGTTTTTGGAATATAAGTCATTTTAGTATGAAGACTCCTGAAAAAAATTATGTTTTACTCGTTACATTTTTGTGTGTAAATTCTCACGTTTGACATGTTCTTGACATGTTTCTAATTAGAGAAAAGTTAGCAGAGCATTGACAATGCAATAATTTATACATACAAATGTAACTAATTGAACATTAATAGCATTTTTTCAAAGAAAAAATGGAAAAGTTGTTGTTCGTAAAACTTTTTCCATGTAAATGTGCCCATCGTCCGATGTATGGAAAACTTGTTCGAAATTTTAAGGGCTATTTATATCTATTTTTACAGAATTTTGGAAGCATATTTTTTCGAGAAAAATGAATTTTAATTTTCAAAATATTTTTTTTTCAATTATTTTTTTTGCCAAAAAAATCTTTGATAATTTTTAGTGAAAACCAAAACAATTTCTTACATTCCATTCATTGACTAAAATTTTCGCAATTTACATGCTCTGCTAACTTTTCTCTATTTAGAAACATGACAAGAACATGTCAAACGTGAGAATTTACACACAAAAATGTTACGAGTAAAACATTATTTTTTTCAGGAGTCTTCATACACAAATCACTTATATTCCAAAAATTATAAAAGATAGACAGTTGATGACTTCGACAAAAATTTATATTTTAACAAGATCTAAAACTTTGTCGAATACACTATCTTGTCTTTAAACGAAATTAGGATAAGTTGTATTTTTTCAAAGAAAACATAACAAAGTTGTTATTTGAAAAACTTTTTCTCTGTAAAAGTGCCCATCTTCCGATGTATGGACGACTTGTTGGAAATTTTAAGGGCTATTCATATATATATTTTTGGGAATTTAAAAAAAAAAAGTTTTTGAGAAAAATGAATTTTAATTTTAAAAAATAACTTTTTTTTTAGTGAATTCCTTTCCCAAAATTTTTTTTGTATTTTTTATGTAAAAATTTAAACAATTTCCTACATTTCGTCTTTTGTCAAGAATTTTGTAGATATCATAGTTTTTAAGTTATAAATTTTTGTAAAAAAATAGAAAAAAAATTGACTTTTTCCAAAAAGTAGTCTAATTATTTTTCGAATATTTCAAGTATGCAAAGTTACTTAAAAGACCCATGTCTTTACACCCGCAACGTTTCACTGCTATCTGAGATGGTGCTGCTAACGGCCAGTCGAGCAGGCATGAATATCATATTTGTCTTGTACGTTCATTTCCAATCAAAAAGTATTTTTCGTGGATAGTGCAATTTCAGAAATAGCGGCGTTAGAAAATATCCTTTACAAAATAATGAAAAGTGAAAGAATGCAGTATTATGAATTTTATCCATTCATATGAATGACGCAGCCCGTTAACTTAAAAGAAAGCTGACAATTTTGGTGCATATGTATCAGCACTGAAGTGCAATTTTTATTGTGAATTTATTTTTTCGTAATATAACCGAGGCGTCCTCTAGCCGCTGAGGTGATGCAATCCGAGTCGGCACCCGATCCGCAGTCGAAAGCGGCGGCATTTCGCAAGCAAACCTGTGTTCCACCGATTTCCCGGTTAGTTTGAAACATAGGAGACGATCCTCTAGTTATGTCCGACCGAGCTTCAGAGAGCGTCGGACGGCATAAAAAGGCAATCAAAATGCATGACATGCATAATTAACCGGGCAAACGTAAGGTAAACGTAAAAGGTGAACGTATGCCGTATGACCTAACTTAAGGATCGTCTCCTCTGTTTCAAACAAACCGGGAAATCGGTGGAACACAGGTTTGCTTGCGAGAGGCCGCCGCTTCCGACGACGGTCCATAACTCATGCTCATTTATGAATGATCTCTTGGCCTTAAAGAGTGATACGGAAAGGAAAATTTCTAAAAATGACACAGTGAAGTATCCAACATCTTCTTCAAATTTCCTCATTACAATTTATCATTTTACTTCGTATTTTGGTTGCTTTTTCATGTTGTTTTGATTCAATCTTATTTATCAACAGGAGGTTCGATAAAACTCATAATCTGATTTTCTTCTTTCTTCTTCATTCAGGTAAAGGTTCCATTCAGTTAATTGTTGAATTCGGGTAAATGTCGCATTCGGTTATTTGTTGGATTCGGATAGATATCCATTCGGAGATATGTTGCATTCGGGTATTTGTTATATTCGGGTAAATGTGCTTCGGGTAAACGTGTTTCGGGTGAATGGTATAAAACCACTCGGCCTACGTGACATGTTGGTACCCGTTATAAAAACCCTATACGAATTAACTAGCTCATTTACTCAATACACATTGCTGGACAAAATATAACACCACTGCTCAAGCAAAAAAAGAAAGTGACAAAACTATATGATAAAACTAAAATCTTTTATAATATGCTTGGGATGGTCCGTTTTGGGTCAAATATACATCGTTTTGTTGCAAATTTTGTGCCATTCTAAAGGTAGCTTCATAATGCTTCTCTCATAGAAGTATTGATCCTTATTGATGAAAAATTTTAGCATTAGATGTTTACAATCTTCTCTTGATCCCAATTTTTTATCACTCAGAAAGTTTTACATTGCAAGAAAAAGGTGGTAATCGCTTTGTGCCCGGTCCAGACTATATGGTGGATTCATTAAAACATCCTAACCAAGCTCCTGGAGTTATGTGGCATTGTGTTGTCCTGATGGAACAAAACAACTCCTCTGTTGGTCGATTCTGGATGTTTCTGGTCAATCGCTAGCTTCAAACGATCCATTTTTTTGACTGTAGAGATATGAATTTGATGTATTACACTAAAAAACTCACAGGAGGGTTGTGTCCGAGACACGATCGTATAGTTGACGTAGGATTCCGTTAGGCTATCTGTTGATTTTGGATATGTTGGAAAAAATTACATCGGTAAACTCTTTGATAATGATTTGATAGCCCTGAAAAGGGCGGTTTTGTTTGGTTGTTCGGTATTGTTTGTTCACTCCACCAGTGTTTACCGAGTGATGATAATAGAAGGATGGCAAACAATCGTTGGATGGTGCGTATCAGATAAAAGATGCCGAAGTGGAATGTGATATGATGAAAACCGCCCTCTGTAATCCTAGACGAGATGCCTCCTGTGTTATGTATGGATATTTCACGAAGCAACCAACATTAATGTTCCGAATTTAAATTTTATTTGCTAGAATTAATTAACTCACCTTACTTGCAATATAAAAATGCCCTCGACACACTCTTCCTACTTCCATGTTCCATTTGCAATGTCGATTTCCCCCAGGCTGCTTGGTTTTGATGTCTCTGGTAGGGAACCACCACATGTCAGGTCAATCACGGAGAGCAACTACGAATTGTACAGTCTACCCAAGCTCAAGCTCAAGCTCAAGCTCTGTTAGGGAACCGCCGCATGTTTCGTCAATTTCGACCAATTAAAAAAGGATATTTACGTTAGGATAGAGGTTGATATTTTTCATTTGTTCGATAGTTAGTTTCATGACATATATTATTTTTTCAATTTAAAAAATTGTTAAGGAGCGCTGAAATCGATTGACACAAAAATTTCATCAATCCATCATGAAATGACTGAGCAATAAGCGTTTCAAATTGGACAATTTTCACGATGTGCTCGTTTTCGATTTTCAATTTGTACCCCAATATGTTCCCGAAAGACGTAATCCTACGTCAAAAATAAATAAAGAATAGCAAATTAGGATGATCAACACTAGGGTAGGACCTTGCCCGTTGGTCTTAAATGTTCCTATCTCACGCCTCCAGCGGCTGGAGGGCGATGTGCAAGAGCGGGCCACCAGCCAGGTTCAACACGAAGAGCTACCGCCACACGGAAACAGTAGCCATCAACACCACGGAAGAAACACTGCGCCTACGAGACGTGTTGCGACTGTCAGTCGCAATGTTCGAGAAAGCGCATCCAGAGCTCGTCGGGAGGCTTGACCAAAACGCAATGAACGCGAGGCGTAGAGCGATTATACGCAACAACATGCCCTCCCTAACGGAGATCGACGAGATAAAGCAGCAGGTGCAGAGAGAATTAAGGCTCCAGGTACAACAGAGCAAGCGATGTGTCGAGACGAAGTTCAATACGGCAGAGCTATTCATTCGCGAATGGGACACTCGAATCAGCCCCAGTGGAGGCCACAGTACAACAATCCCCTGAGCCGGAAGACCCACAGCCAGATCAACAATTACTACGCGATCTGGTCTTCCATTACGATGAGGCGATCTCACAGTTTCGCGACACATACCCTTTGTCGCGCCCCAGGATCCCGAAGTTGTAGCATTCCCGCAGGCTGACCAGTGCAGTGAAGTTCATGAACGAGCACGCAGTTTACTGTGCTGCTGTGGCGACCGCCAAAAGTTTAGGATACCGTGTAAGGCCAAGAGGCGGACTGCTCCAACATCTCCGTGAAAGGCGTGAGCCTCCATGGCGACGGAGATTGGAGCAACGGATCCTAAATAAGCGCACCGCAATTGGAAGGTTGATGGCGTATAAAAGTGGCCTAACCTGACCTAGAAGATCTTGAGAGGAGGATGAGGAAAGCATCAAAGATGCCGGAATGCACCATCCACAATCGGCACTGGAGGGAGTATCACTACCACGCAAAGAAGTAGAAGAATAGTCGACATATATGCACTGTGTGTTGCCCAGGTACGACAACTGCGCGAGTACTTCGCATAACGCGCTAACCAAAACGCGTAATACCGGGCCATCTGCGCCGCTGACAGAGAATACAGCGCTCTGTACTTGGCGCAAGCGGAGTACCAGCTCAACTGCAATCTGCAGATAGTGGAGGAGGAGATCGCAGCTTGGAAGCAGAAGGCAGTGCATGATGCCTTCCCCCATCAACTGGACCGACCACACGTTGACAAGGCCGCATCTAATCTGTGGCTAACGTGGTAAACGTGGTGAACTCTCTTCAGTGGTAGAAGCCGACACGATAGCCATCCAGGACAAGAAACTGACGAGAAACTGCAGGCGGACTGCAGGTCTGACATCAAGATGTTAATGACGTTTGCTGGATGTGCCCTCAACCAGGTGAAAACATAGAACACATTATGGGGGGCTGACCCGTTTTGGACAACGCAACCTACACCGAGCGTCACAACAACGTGGCCCGTATTGTTCATCGACAACTGGCGCTCCAATGTGGTCTACTGGAAGACAACGTACCCAACTACGGGCACCTGCCTGCACCTGTCCTGGAAAATGACCGTTTCAAGCTGAACTGGGATTGCTCTATTCTGACCGATCTATTGATCAACCACAACCGTCCAGATATTATGAAGTATGGCAAACGCGACCGACACGTCACCATCATCGATGTCGCTATTCCACTGAACCAAATTTCGGAGGAGACCCATGATCGCAAAATTTGCAAGTACCGACCATTCGCCGTGGAGCTCAACGAACTGTGAGGGCTAAGCAAGGTCCCAAAAATTGTTCCTGTCGTTCTCTCTGGAATTGGAATTGTCCCGAAAACACTTCTGGGAGCGCTGAAGGTGTTGAACATCGAGAGGGAATTGGCCGGCATTCAAAAGTCGGTCATCCTTAGTACCTACGCGATTGTCCGACAATTCCTCGATTAGAACTAAAAAGCACTAGCATGAAGATACGTGCATTCCACAGAGCCTATTCCCCTTTTGGCATTCAGAACCCCGACTGCAGGTGAATATTCTGGCTAGGTTCGCCTAGTTATAAAGTGAGATAAGTCTGCGGAAAAAAAATAAATTGTACATTTTTTTGTTATAGATTTGGCACCATAAACATCAATCACAATTTCAGCGGCCTGGCTTGCATTTTCGCCTTTAACAAAGAAAAAGTGTAAAATTTATTCCAGAAAGTTAAACATAAGCGACCCTTGTCATCGGATTTTCCTAATAAAATCGTCGGCCTGAAAAGGTTGATTGCATGTTCCCAGCCTATCTTACTGTGCTTTGGTGAACTACGTCCATAACTGCAGCTTATTCGCATCCGAATGAGAGAGGAAGTTACACATTAACCTCGAAAAAAAATCTGTTCAGTGTTCCTACTTCCGTATCGTATTTTTTGACTTCTCCATGTAACTGTCAGCCTGTGGTTAGTGTACAGTAGGGTGGCAATGATTGTATGGAAAAAAATTCATCATCGAATTTCAAAAACCGACCATGTACAATTTTTATATCGGCTCAAAAAAAAAACCTGTGCAAAGTTTCAGCACAATTGGATATGATTTAGAGGTGCCTCAAACCACTCAAAGTTTTGATTTTTTGATCCTCGAAAATCTTGCAAGGGGAAAGTAAAGGAAATTTGGAAAATCGAAATTTTTTTTCGATGCCAAATAACTTAAAAATGCATGAAACGTCGAGATCCGGTGTCATCTTGAAAAAAAAAGTTTGGCCGAAAATCGACCTTTTGGGACTTAGTTGGAGTAGCAATGAAGGTATGGAAAACAAAAAATTATCGAATTTAAACAACCGACCATGTGGTGGCAGCGAAAATGGTCATGTTAAATTTCAAGAGCCGACCATGTACATTTTGTTTATTGGCCCAAAAAAATGATCTGTGCCAATCTTCACAAGGCACTCATAGTTTTGATTTTTTGGACATTCAGTCCCAAAAAGTCGATTTTCGACCAAAATTTTTTTTTCGAGATAACACCAGATCTCGACGGTTCATGCATTTTTAAGTCATTTGGCATCGAAAAAAAAATCGATTATCCAAATTTCCTTTATTACCCCCTTTTCGCTTTGAGGCACCCCTAATTCATATCCGATTGAGCTGAAACTTTGCACAGGTAATTTTTTTTTCTGGCAAATAAACAAAATGTACATGGTCGGCTCATGAAATTTGACATGAACATTTTCGCTGCCACCCTAGTGTACAGTGTTCGATTATAATCATATTTCATTATAGCGAGATTCGGATTTCACATCGGTTTCTTCGTATGCGTTTTTTATTTTATTTTCTCCGCCAGCAGAAACCAAATTTTCACACACAATTCACACTTGTATTGGGGATACAACATACGGAAAGCTTTTATTGCTCTGGCCAGAGTTAATAATAGATACAATAAACCCAACAATCTTTAATTATGCTCTTGACAGGTTTCTATGAACAGCCCATTTGAGCCAGTTTGGTGACTGTTTTGCGTATCAAAAAATGAGTGTTTACAAATTCCACATAGCTAATGATAACATGGAAATACCCGTTAGGGGTTTGAGCCGTCCACTAGGGCAGTGGAGTGGTTGTTCCTAAGAAACTCAGCAATGGACTATTTTGATGTTTTTTTATGATCAAACTTATTGTGGGTAGGAACGTATGACTAATCTGATCATTCATTGTTGTTTATTTGTTTTAGAAATTATTTTGTTCATTCTGCTATTTTCTGTACCTTCAATGAAATGGGAAAAGGAAGTGAACAATGAACTCTCGATATATGATAGTCGAAGTGATATCTTAGTCATTTTATGGTTCAGGTATTCGATACCGGATCATTGGTAATAATATCAAAATAATATCTCAACGAAGTGTGCTAAGTATGGTGCGGTTTATTCGAAGAAAAGTTCAAAACCACATTGGAATAACCAGTTAATAACATTTGTTTTGACTCTTCGACTTTTCTATTTTAAAAAATAGAGCTTAAAATTCATGGAGCTGATTTTATGATACTGGGTTCACTAGAGCCACTAGAAACTAAGTGCAATGTTCTGTTCATAAATGTTCTAATCTAATGTTATGTCAACATAATCATTCATCATTATTTTCTTGAATATACTCGATCGTTATCGTTTAATTTACTGCGGAAATTGCAGAGGCAATTACCGAAAGTGAGGTAATCTGTCATAAGTTCAAAAGCGAATAGAAGCGCGACTGCGGTCGGTGTGAAAACGAAATTGAAGGAAATTACTTGAGTCGTTAAATATTCCCAGTCAAGATTATCGGACAAGTGAATTCATTCCTAACTAATGACCCGTTTTGGTACTAAATTATATTTACGAATGAAAAAACCGGTGAAGTGTTTTGCCTCTTTGTACTGAGTAATGCACACACATACCTGAGTCGCGTGTGTTTATGTTCCACAGGTTGATGATGATATGGCTTTGGATTCAATTGCGAACAAATCGTGCTGTGTCATAAGCTAGAACGTACAAATGAGCGACGTCGACAGAAGGCATCTGCAACCCCAAACATGCGACCGAACGTACGGAACAATATTGCATGGTTGTCGTGCGACGTATTTCCTAAGTTTTTCCAACATCTATAATACCTTATGTTCATTTAGCTGTATTTTTCATCCTTACAAAGGAGGAAATTGTGTTGATTTTCTGAATATCCCAAATGGTTACCACAAAATACGGTGCGCTTCCTCGTATTTCGCTTTCACATGTTATGTTAGAACAATCACAACGGAGCGTCATTTCCGATCATAAAAACGTCTAATTTATGGGCGGTAAAAGTATATGCAGTTAGAACCGACTGCTGGAAGTTGCGCAATATGCCGGTCTGTAGTGGTTGTGAAGAAAGTGCAAAGTTGTATTGCTTCTGATTGTATGCAAATTTTCAAGAACGAACTGGAAACCTTCAAATCTTGCTTGTATATTCGATGAAGCTTTCACAAAATATGAACATGATCATTGTTTCTGATTATCCCTTATAAGCAACAGTTGAGCGTTTTTTGTATAATAATTAGTTTTTTTTTCTATACTCGTAATAACAATTATTCGTTTTTCGTGTTTTTTCCAGATCCATTGTAGACATAAAACCTGTAAACTTTGGTGAGTACTTGTTTTTAGAAACTATTATTTCGTATATATCTTCTGTATTGTATTGTGTTTATTTTTTATATTTTGAGCTCTTGAGATTATGTCTTTTCTCTTTTGAAAATATCGACAAGCAGAAACTTCGATGTCCCAATCAAGACGGGTCTATGGTACTAGGTGAGGCCGTTTCGTCATTAAGTTGGTTAGGGGATCGGTATATGAAAACAGTACGGAAGAAAGCAGAAGGGGAATTATTTCCTTTGAAGCGTGAAAGAGACAGACTGATCACGAGCGAGCTTGGGCACAAGCGTATTGTGTTTTGTTTACAAACAAAACACAGTAGACTTCCAAGATGGCTGAAGAGTGGTTTTAGCAAGTTGGCCCACCTTAGGATATACTTCTACGCGCCTCGGTCCCAATGATAAGAAAACACTTGAAGAGACACACACAAATACAATAGAAAAGTAGAAGAGAAAACAGATAGGTCAGCCATACTCAAGCTGTGGCCCACCGGGCTCTTTTGATTGGCCTGCTTGGCCCGATACTATTTTGTATGTGTAACAATCACGAACACTTAAGAAATTATTTAGAAAACATGAGGTGAGAATAATGGAGTTTGACACGTTACACATTACTACACATTACGCATTTACACATTAGTTAGCTGTCTTGATAGTAGATTAAATACCTATTTATTATATTTAATCAGATAATTGGGGCTAATACTGTCTGTTAGATTCCAGAACATTCATATTAATATGTAGTCAATGTGAACTTGGATCTAAGGCGTTGTATTATAGGTGGACCGCAATGTCAAAATTGCTGTTTGGCCATTGCTCGTGAAAAAACAAATTTGTTTACAAAACAAGTCGTATCTTTTGGTGACAAATGCATTCGTTGGCAAAATAGCTGCTCGCGCTTTATTGCCGAATCATAACAGTGCAGAAGGATGTTTGAGTATATCTTTTCGCCTTTCTTTCCAAGCAAAATGTACTTCTGTTTGGCTCCCATCGGCGGGGAAAAGAGTACTATCAGCTTACGGCGATGGTGACAAACAAAAACGCTGATTGTGGCTCCACTGATTTCGCTCAGGGAGGAGAAGAATGCTGTGCATATACCGGGAAGGAGATCCGGAAAGGGCTTGTAACGGTAATTGGCTAGAGCAAAAGGAGGTTGTGCACTATATTCCACGAATATATATTTGCTTATTTTTTCCTTCGATTATTTTCCTTAACGAGTTGACATTGAAATCATATCCACACACCCAAACAAAAAGTAAATAATTCTGAAAGTTACGTCTCGCTACTCATCTCACGTCATGTCCTGAAAGTGTCAAGAACGAAACACCCATAGTTCAGCATCTTGCTTGGATCGTTGTTCAGTTACCATGACGATCCAGCACTTGTTATTTAATTTTCATTTTCATTCCTTGGACGTCGTTTGCTGTGAAATGACGTGGATTTGTTAGCGTTTAAATAAATTATGAATTAGTGTATAATAAATCGAAGAATTTTGTTAACCTTGGAACTGGCGTCGTGTACTGTTCAAGTTGAAGCCCAAGATTACGCCCGTGGACCATCCCGTATACAACACTGTCAACATTAGTGAATAAAAATGAAAATATTGATACGAAAATATGAATACGAAATCATTACCTATTTTTTGACTACGTTTTTCAGTAATGGTACCAAATCGGGTAACGTTTTTTTTTAAAAATAATTTTACCGTTAACAATTTTAGTTCAGAACGGATTTTGATGGTTTGCATTCCAATTGAATCGGAAATTCTCTAGAATTTTTGGTGAGATATACATTACGGTTCCAAATCCCATAACATATTTCAATTGAAGAAAATTGGAAGAATACATTACAGAATACAGAATACAAAATTTACCTATCGTGTTCCCGTGGCCGAGTATGTATCAGCGAGGTGCAATATTTGAATATCACTGCTAATCAGACGAGCGTAAATCGGTCGTTCGAAATGCAAATGCAGCATTCGTTCTACGGGCAATGTGGATAGAGAAAATATTGCAATCTTATCTCTCTCGTATTCTATTCATTGGGTGCAAACAAACCATCCGCGATTTCAAATAACGGTATTCATAGCTCATCAGTCATCAGGCAGCGATGCTTTTGAAATGACCTTTCTCAAGGCCGAATATTCAGTTCAGTTTTCCTAATTGATATTTTTCAAGACTATAGGTGAATGATCTGATGAAATTGAAAGCCTCTATAATTAAAAACATCATCATTATCATTCTAGTCCACTCGCTCCAGCTATCAGACTGCGTTTTTCTCTCAATGCTGATGTCACACACTGTGAGCTTGTATTTTTGCATCACATCATATTTGAATCTGTACTGGGGTGTAAGCTGTAAATTTCTCTAAATTTTCGAGCGATAATACCTCTTTGTACAAAGTGGTATGTCAATTGTGCGATTTTTTTTGTGCGGTGTATGAAAAGAAGCATATTTGACGAAGTTATCGTCCATTTAGTTTCTTTCGATGGTTTATATGCATTTTAGGGCAAAAAAAACATATTTGCGTCTCAATTATCCACTTCTGAAATCATTTTCCTCATCAAATGTTCTGAGTTTTTCTATATTGGTTTCTATATTGGTTTCATGGTTCATGGCATGGTTTCTAACAGCAACACGTTTCGACATGCAACTAAAAGCACAAAACAGCTACGCGCAACCGAAAAGGCAAAGTGTTCCATCACAAAGCAGGGAAACAAAAGGAAATTGAACGGTGAATGGCGTGGATTTGAGTTATTTTCTTGGGGGAAACTTTTTTTATGCGGTCCCTATTTACCGCACAAAAAAAGTTTTTTTTTCAAAATGAGTACCGAACACGATTTTTTAATGCTGCTGGTGAAGCTTTGCACGATTTTTTTTAAGCGACAGTTTTTGTGCGGTCCCTATCCCCCGAACAAAAAAAAGTTTGCCTGTACCTGCTTGAAAGTCCATCTTAGTCAAAATTCATAAATATTGTGCTCGCATTGGCCGCCAACCTCAGTTTCTATTTTGCTACTGTGTTGAACATTTTTCTCCCACGAAATGCATCTCCAAAATAAGCAAGAAACAAGCATAGTGTAGAGCAGAGTCAAAGCAAAAGAGAAATATTAAAAAGGAGTTACAAGCCAACATTTGTTTCAATAGCTCAAAGCTGCTTCGAAACCAAACTATCGAAATCACAAAAATCTGTAAATATGAGTACCTGCTTGAAAGTCCATCTTAGTCAAAATTTATCGATGCATGTCGTTGGCTGAGAAAGTTCTCTAAATATTGTGCTCGCTTTGGCCGCCAACCACAGTTTCTATTTTGCTACTGTTGAACATTTTTCCCCCACGAAATGCATCTTCAAAATATGCAAGAAACAAGCATAGTGTAGAGCAGAATAAAAGCAAAAGAGAAATATTAAAAAGGAGTTAATCTGTACCAGAGGGGTTAAAAATATTTCTCATCTGTACTTTTTCGTCCAAATGGTACAATGGTACAGATTCCATCGAGAATATTCGTTGTAGAAATTTAGCGTGAAACAATAGTCATTTATTTACTACAAATACTACATTTTCATTTGCAAGGTTGTGGAGGACAAATATGACCCATTCCATGAGGTTATGCACCAGAGAATCAAATTTCAAATCTAGTTTTAGGAGGAAATTGAATTGAATTCACTATTTTTATGTTTCTTGAGATATCCCTGCACTCGCTTAACCAAACTTCAATGTCTATATACCATTAAATAACTTGGTTCTTGGTTTTTAATACTTGTTTGAAGAGTCATGGGTAGTTCTAGGTTTTATTTTGTAATTCATGAGAAACAAGCATTTGAAAAACAGGTATTTTGAAGCATTGTCATGTCACGAAAACAGATCACATTTTTTATTAGAGATGAATCAGCCTTTGGATAAAAATCTCTTTAATAAAGAAAGAAATAAAATATTTTTTTTCAGTTTATGAACTTAAGTTCAAACATTTTTATTCAACCCACAAAATTTGGTTATGATCGGTCCACAAATAGAGGAGTATCAACTGTCTCAAGAAGTTACTGTCACATCACGAGACGTATGACGTGACAACATTTTGTCTCACTAGGATCACTTTTTTTACGTTTTCATGTATAAATCACATAAAATTTAACGATGTTAGAGTAAAATCGAAAAAAAATCCTACAATAATCATCAGTTGGAGAATATTGACTTGTTGTCAGTCAAATACTTTTGTGAAGTAACAACACCTGACTTTTTGCTGTTCCGGACTGCTGAACATTAATGATTAATTGAATTCATTTCAGTTCCGTTTCAAAACATACAAATGAACTTTCCTCTATGTTTTGTCAACAATAGATGAACGTAGACTTCAGAATATAGAATATAATCTTGTTTCGGTATCCGGTGTGATGATAACAGTATTGAATATGAAAAAAAATGCGGAAAACCCATACGAAGTGGGTGTTGGGTACAGGTGTCTTACCAGCGGATGTCGAAGTTGTATTCGGATGTTATTTATGAATAGAGGATGGCGACTTCCGGTTCGTTTAAAACGGATCTAAAAGACCGGAAACGGCACGAGATCCCACATTTCATTTTCCATGCAGGTCTAAAATTCTCTGTGTTTGAAGCAATGAAAACGCAAAATGACGATAAAACGCTAGAATGATGTGAGCCTCGAACGAGTTACCATAATAACAAATTCTCAGCGTTGTGACACATTTCATTTGTCACGTCACAAAATGCATGCCGATTCTTGCAAAGTTCTTGCGAGTTTTTGGAAAAACTGAATATAACAGGAATCCACGTTCATTTTCTGGTGACAAATCATAGAACGAAGTTTATTTGTATGCTTTGAAAAGGAACTGAAAATACAACATTAATGTTCAATAGTCGCAAACTGCAAAAAGACAGGTGTTGTCACGTCACAGAATTATTGGGCTGCCAACAAGCGAATTCAACTGTAAAATATTCTCCAACTGTAGATTATTGTAGGCAAATTTTCTAAATTTTACTTTGACATCGTTTACTATTTGGAAATCGTGTGATTTATACATGAGTACGAGAATAAACCCTGTTTTCAGTGAGTATATATTTCTTGGCACAGAGAATTCCTACATTAATCACTATTTGTGCTTCGAACAGATTTATATGATTTGATCAATAGAACTGAAAATTCTGTAAAATTTGTTAGAAATGATATACATCGCGATTACCTATTCCGCAAACAATTTTGATTATCAATCATTGAGGGTATTCCAATTTTTCCACAAACTTGTTCTGTTCATAGTATGAAGTCGTTTTATTATGAGATGATAAGGCACTTTGGTTTTCAAGTGATTTCGTATTCTCGCATCACACGCACACATGTTGTTTTGGGGCGTTGCCAAGATTGAAGTTAGTTATCATAGTTTTGTGTTTTGTTTTTTTTTAGAAATGTGGAGTAATGCCGGTTGTGGAACAAATATATAATCTCCTGTAACCAAGTGTGTGCATATGCAAAAAAAAACTGCCACGATGGCTGTTTTGACTGTAATACAAAAAAGAAGAAGTTTATGAAGAAGCATGTTTAGTGCAATGCGCGCGTTGATGTAACGAAACAAGTTGCAACCAGAGATGCCGACCTTCCTGATTTTTCAGGATTTCCCAGTCAATTTATCCTGTTTTTTCTGAAATGATCCTAATTTTTCCTGATTTTTGTACTCTTTACATTATTCGTAATAAATATACTGGTTTCCATGTCAAAGTTTTCTGTCATGATAGTTCTCCGGTTCAAACTTGTATAAATCTAACATTAACCCTCTACAGCCCAAGCCCGCCTTCAGACGGGCTTCGCGGATTCTCTTTTCATATTATTCAGACATTATTTTCAATGTTCACCCCCACTAGAACGTCTTTAGAAAATTTTAATCTATCACACATACACATTCTTTTTATGCTGGCAGCTTTTTGCTAGGAGTATTTTAAGTCGAAAGTCTGAAATTCGAGATAAAAGTGGAGTAGGTTTTTTTAGATCAATAAAAAACTTGGGCGGTAGAGGGTTAAGTTAAATTCTCTAGACGCAGAGCTGTATTTTTTTTTTACCTCTTCCCTCAGTTGTTTCGTGGCTTTCCAAAACAGTGCTAGAAAATTTCAAATTTCAAATTGTCTGACGAATTTATGAAATTACAACGAGATTGAGATTGAAGAACAATATTGCCTTATTGAAGACAATGTGTATGTAGATGTATTCCCAGAGTTATTTTTTTTTTATTTAAATCGTTTATTTTTACAGGTTAAGTTACATAAGTTTAAAGGTGCCGAACTCCTTACTGTATTGTTACTAGTATATATACATTTTTTCTTAATTTTGTAGAATTGTAATGTAGAAAACCGATTACTCGCGGTCGACTCGAGTTTAAAAGTGTGACATATTTTCTTCAGGAAAAGGAGGTGATATGAGGATATGTTGACAATGTTCACACTTACACTCTCAATCACACTCATCACACTCAATTCTTAAACCTATCTTATATCTAATATGTATTTACATTTCATCTTATTCTTAAGAAGGGATCCGATCTCTCACAAAGGAAAAGGAGAGAATAAGAATATAAGGGCAATCACACACCAAGATCGATAGCTTGAAGGAAAACATATATTTGGGACATGTAATCAAGGTCTAACCGAGCCAACACGTCTCTCACCGGCACCATGGGCTGCCTTCCTCGGGTTCGAAGGGTGTCGGGATTCGATCTGGCGAAATATAAACGATCAAAAGGTTAGGTGAAACACTAGCATTTCCGCTTATGCTTATGCTTTTTAATTCTTTTACATATTCGGTCTTCGCCCGAAGAAAGATATACTCTGTTTCTGGTGGGATTTGGAATGGATTCTGTATTATGAGCTACTACCAAGCTTCATGAAAGCGTGAAAGATGGCGAAAGATTGTGAAACAGCACTATGGATATAAAATTAAATTATAATGCTTTGATTGAAAATTATGTTTGTGTTTTCCCAAAAATCTACATTAACTTTTCGGACAACCCATTATGAGCTATCCTGATTTTTATTTTCATTCTTCCTGATTTTTAAAAATTTTAGCTGGCAACCCTGGTTGCAACAGTAGCCAGCTTGTGTGTTGTTTCTCGAGGGTAAGAATGAATCAATCATCTTCAGCTGTTTCTACAAAACTCTGCTACGCTCGCTAAATGTCGATCAGCCCTTGCTATAGGATCGTATTCCAAGTTTCGAACTAAGTGGGTAATCAGTGGGACACAAGTTTGCGTGCGAGAGACCGCCGCTTCCGAAGGCGGGTCGGCGGTCGACTCGGATCGCGTCGTCTTGGGCCGCCTCGATTCCTTATCTTCGTTAAATGGGGACTTCGCCCCCATTACAATGACCTCAGAACAAATTTGGAAAAAAGAAAACGAAAAAAAAAAATTTATTGGGCTGTCAAAAAAGTCCTGCGGTATTTCCGCGAGGTGTCGCTGTAAGCGCGTAGTTCTAGTTGTATTCGTTGTATCGAGTCATACTATAGCTTGTTGGAAAGGTATTTTTGCTATAATATAGTCCTATAATATATATATCGCGCTATAATATAGTCCTTGACAGTGTTTTGTTTGGTTAAGTCGTTCGTGAGTTATAGTGTCGCAAATATGGAGCAAAATAAAGGGAAAATCCGACATATTTTACAGTACTACTATGACAAAGGCAAAAATGCATCTCAAGCTGCCAATAAAATTTGTGCAGTTTATGGACCCGATACAGTTTCCATTTCCACCGCACAACGATGGTTTCAACGTTTTCGTTCTGGTGTAGAGGTCGTCGAAGATGCGCCACGCTCCGGAAGGCCTGTCGTCGAAAATTGCGACAAAATCGCTGAATTAGCCGAGAAAGACCGGCATAGTAGCAGCCGTAGCATCGGCCAAGAGCTGGGGATAAGTCATCAAACCGTTATTAACCATTTGAAGAAGCTTGGATTCACAAAGAAGCTCGATGTATGGGTACCACACACGTTGACGCAAAAAAACATCTTTGACCGTATCGACGCATGTGAATCGCTGCTGAATCGCAACAAAATCGACCCGTTTCTGAAGCGGATGGTGACTTGCGATGAAAAGTGGGTCACTTACGACAACCTGAAGCACAAACGGTCGTGGTAGAAGCCCGCTGAAGCGGCTCAGACGGTGGCCAAGCCCTCATTAACGGCCAGGAAGGTTCTGCTGTGTGTTTGGTGGGATTATCAAGGAATAATCTATTATGAGCTGCTTCCCTATGGCCAAACGCTCAATTCGGACCTGTACTTTCAACAACTGGACCGCTTGAAGGTAGCACTCATGAAGAAGAGGCCATCTTTGATAAACAGAGGCCGCATTGTCTTCCATAAAGACAACGCCAGGCCACACACTTCTTTGGTAACGCGCCAGAAGCTCCGGGAGCTCGGATGTGAGGTTTTGTGCATCCGCCGTATAGTCCGGACCTTGCACCAAGTGACTACCACCTGTTTTTGTCCATGGCGAACGAGCTAGGTAGTCAGAAGTTAGCCACAAAAGAGGCCTGTGAAAATTGGCTATCGGAGTTTTTTGCCAATAAGGAAGCGAGCTTCTATAACAGGGGTATTATGAAGTTGGCATCTCGTTGGGAACAAGTCATCGAACAAAACGGCACATATTTGACTTAAAACAGATGATTGTAAATAATTTTATGAACAAATGAAAATTCAAAAAAAATACCGCAGGACTTTTTTGACAGCCTAATATAATATAAATTAAGCTTTATTTCTGTGATGTAGCCTATCTGCGACATTACCCTTTTATGTGCAATTGTTTCTGTTGCAGTTGTCTCCTGGGGCTTTTTTTTGCCGGTCACTGCAAACAGGTATCAGGAATTCATTTCGCATGGAGCCGTGATCCTACTGAGGCTACTTTTGATACAACAAGTAACCTGTGATATTTACGAAGATTTACATGCTTTTCATCGAAGAAACATGATAGGAAAATCCAATCAGTCAACTTCCTTCCGGCATCCACCGGATTGGTGTGGCCTGTCGTTCAGTGTTGCCTATGAGTCATCATGCAACAGAACGTGTGTGTCAAATCACACAAGTTAGATTGTAGCTATGACACCATCCATTAGCTTGCATTTTACAGGTGTGTATCAAATATACAAAACAGCTGAATAAATAAATCAAGCTGTAGTTCACATAGATAAAGATAATAAAATTTTGTAAACACAGCTCTTAATTGGTGTTACAAGCGACGCACTGAGGATAATCAGTTACCGTGTAAAAACAGGCTCCACTGTCACGTGATTAACGACCGACGATGCATGTGACCACAAGTGTAGACAAGTAAACATATTCATTTCCAGCTTGAACTGGATATCCGAACAACTCTGTCTGCGGAACACATGTGAAATGCAGCGTCATTGATTGAACGTCGACCGGTTCTCTACCAGATTGTGAGACATCCTCTTTGTTGTTGTCGTCCGTTTACCAATCTCTCCCAAAACTGGTTATGTGGGGGCGGCGCCGATCATGACGATCCCCAGTGCGTGTGATGGAGCTACCCTCGGGTGGTCACGTGAGTTGTGCCACCTTGTTATTCAACGTTCTGAAGTTGATGCGCAGACAGGGCAGCAAAGCAAAGCTTCAATCCGGTTGAATCAACGATATACTGCACCGTCGGTGGCCCTGTTCCATGTGAATCACATGATTGCAATTGAAGACCATAAAGGATATCTTCTAACCGAAGGGTCGGACCGGAAATTTCCGGAAGAGTTTTGAGATGTTATGTCTTCTTTCTCCTCATGACATGAAATATTGTCATGTACCCGTTTTAAGATTTGCTTTTGGTCTGCGCGGAAATGATTACCATATAGCGTCCTGCGAGCTGGGTTCAAGGCTCACACGAGCGCATTCCGACTGTGCATCTTAATAAAAACACGATCGATTGCCGACGGGTGATACGGACTATGTCTTTTTTTAGTGTTTTCACCTGATTTGCATAACATTTCCGATTGCATGTGGAATTCGCTCCGCTCCGATCCAAGAATAGTGTTCTCTAATCCGTTATAGAGCGACGATCGTGATAAGCTTATGTTTATGATCTAATAAAAATTAGTAGAATGCTAGTGTCCCCCCGGTTGACCATACGAGTGCCAATCATGTGAGCGAGTGACGACGCCTGGAATGTTGATTATGCCGCGATCGCGTTGTTCGATCGGATGACAACGGTCAAGATCATATTGTCCGTGTATAGACAGGAGCTGAATAGTAGATTCACCTTTTTTGTACCGTCTGACCTTTGATGTAACGGTTGTACCGGTTCACAGTAGAAAAAGCGCTTCGCTTGGAATAAAATTATGTTTACAGTGCGTGATCAATCGCTAGACAACGGTTCACTGGAAGAGTTTCCCGGAAGCATCTGTTATCAAGCGGATACCATAATTTAAATCCAAAGCATGATGCGATCTACCTTGATAGCAATACTTAACAAAAAAAAACAAAAAACAAAAAAAAGTTAACATGAGCTGTGTATTCCAAAGTTTCGAGGATGCACTTCATTGCAACGTAATTGTTGCGTATTCATTTTCTTACACTGTTAGTAAATCAGTCAATCATTGACTGTCAGCTATGAAGGCGTCCAATTTCAACAGAGTTGTCATCATGAGACGCACATCAAGTTTCAGTGTTGACTGATGTTAATGTTTTTATTTACCATTGGTGTATGATGTATTTGCCACTGACAGTAATTGCATTATGCATTATGAGTAGAGATCAATCAACCGAACAATCATATCTGCCCAATTAGTAGGGCTACCCTATAACGAAGATAAGAACACGGATCTCTGAAATTTCTAGTGTGATGTTATCTATAACACGTTCCTCGAACAATCAGTATGAACAGAAGTAAACCTATAATGCAATAATCTAATCTAATTATACTCCACCTAATTATATCTCGAACGATGAGAGGTCAAGTTCAGATTCACAGAGCTAATTAAGAGACAACAATGTGGTGGCTACGGTTGTTGTTATTGATATTGGTCTAGTGAGTCGAAACTACGTAGATGAGCATTTTTCTCATGGATATATTTTTCGGGAAAAAATAATTACTATATGCATTGTGTTATGCATGAAGAATTCTCTAAATTAAAACAAAAAAAAAGTTTTAGTTTCCCAAACAACATATAGATTTTTGTACGGACATTATTCCATGAGATATTGATAATTCATGACAAAAATTTCATTCAATCTAAAATATTTCTGTAGCAAAAATGTTCAAAAAGGAAATTATTAATTAAACGATTAGGCCAATTGGATTTTTTTATTGACTTGGTAGGAAAAATGATTCATACCAGAATGATCCTTAGCAACCTCCTTAGCAAAGGAAATCGGGGTTTTCGAAAAAAAAATTGGATGCCAAATAAAAAAATATATGCCAAATGTCTGTGTCATCTCGAAATTTTTTTTTTGTCAAAAACCGGCACTCTGGGACTTTTTTTCGGAATACGAAACGAAACGTATAGTTTTCGGTGCCAATAAAAATAGTTATCTCAATTTTTCAAAAACGTAAAACACCAAAAATCGAGGTTTCCAAAAAAAGAAAATTGATGCCAAATTTCTTAAAATTACATTACTCGTCGTTACAAATATCTCGAAATTTTTTTTTGTCGAAAAAAATTTTTTTTTGCGCTTGCTCGTTTTTCCGCCTGATGATGACTTCATTCGTGTTAAATAGCGTATATGTTTGAAATAAAGAGAAATTTAAAACATCTCTGAAGGACTTGTACGCTCAAACACATTATCTTGCACGAATCTGTTCACGTTTTTTTACTTGCTGAATTCTTCATTTTGTACTTTTTGTACTTTTTTCTTTTTATCTTGCGCATGCTCATCGCGTTGTTGAGTTTTTAAAATGTACAGCAATAATATTTTCTACTAAAATATCAATCTTATAGTCTCATAGTCTTATAATATATTCTTATAATAGGGTGGCTCACACAAATTATGCAGCATCTTGAAATTTTAAAATGAGAAATTGTGTTATTTAATTCTAGGTTTACGGATGTTTCTTATATACCTATCCCTACTAACACGAGTCAATTTGACGCGTGGACGAATACATACAACAATACTTGGTATACTATAAATAAAAAATGAAAATATGTATAATTGAGGTTCATAAAAACATAATAATTGATACTGATTCGAAAAATATTCTAGTATTTCAGTTTTCAATACTCGAACTAAGCAACTGAAATTTTGTAAACCTGTTCGCACCCTGACTTCAATTGATAATCTGTGTTTCGTTCTTTCTATTGTTGCTTCTCGGCAACAGTTGTTTATTGCTTGTTTCATTTGAGATAACGGATCGAAGTATTGTCGGTGTATTCCTAGTTATTATTATGGTGGTGTTTGCATGTTTACGCAAATTTTTTTCTACATTACGATTGCGTCAAATTGACGCATATCCGTAGAGATAGGTATACCACATAGATAATTTAAATACGTTAACGCTTTTAAATAAAATAAACATAAATATATATTTACCTCAATCGATGCATAAAAGTCATTATATAAGAGGTGGTATAAAAATGCAGACGATTTTTGTAATTTTCCTCATAAAATTCGAAATGCGTCAAAATGGCGCGTCCCGTAAACCTAGTGTTAATAGGGGTTAGACCTCGTCGTCCCCCGAAATCAATTTTCGTTTATGTCGAGATATTTGGAAAAAAACATTTCTAAATTGTTGTTTTTTTTAATTTTTTTCAGATTTATATATATATTTTTCTTTTTTTTTTCATATAAAATAGAAGTCATGTAGAAAATTTAAAAAATGAGTCCAAGATGGTAAAACTATTTTTGACGAACTTTGTGGAACATAGATTTTTTATGAATTTTCGAAACTTCGCCGTCGTTTTTATTTTAATTTTAGAAAAAAAAATTGAAAAAGACAATAAATTATAAATGTTTTTTTCAAATATCTCGAGAATGGCTGCATTTGGAAGGAGATTGATATAGAGCTTTTTTGTTTTAAATCACATCAGGATACAATAATATGTGGCTGAAAATGATTCTTAACATACAAAAACTCCAAGTTTCAGAAATTAAAAAAAAATCGATGTTCCACAAAGTTGGTCAAAAATAGTTTTACCATCTTGGAATCATTTTTTAAATTTTCTACATCACTTCTATTTTATATGAAAAAATAAAAATACATATTTTAGATATTGCAAATTAATTTTTTTTGTAAATAATAGACACTATTTCGGTACGACTCATTATTTTTGAGATATAAATTATCAAAGATTTCTCTTTCTAAAATCGATACGCGACCATTAGCGCGTAGGATCACTGAACCTGATATTGACATCAATTACAGTCGGAAGGTTGTTTTTTAGAACTGGTGCCAAAATCAAGAATCGGCTTCGACTAAATGACAGATGTATGGCATGATTAGATTTTATGGGATCATTAGCTGTGTTCTGGGCTGTATCGTTTTGGCCTTTTTATGATAATGATTTTTCAATTAATTTATTTAATAACACGACTGCCTGGAGGTACAAGATGAATGCATTATGATGAGGGACAAAACAAAATGCTTTTGATGTTTGAATAGAACTATGCGATTTGTATTCCCTGTTTAAAGAAAAGACGACATGCATATAGATTAAGCAGATAAATCGAAAAAAAAACTTTAAATTTTTCAAAGATTGATTTTTTGGTACCGATTTAATCAGTGAATCGATCCCTACGCTGTTTGGAAAATCGATTCGATAAGATCGATCTTTTTATAACAGTACCCATTTTAGGCGTAAGAGCATTCCTATTCTATCGAGACACATGTTGCCTTTTCCGGCGTAAGGATATTCCTATTGTTCGAATGTTCACAGTTGGACCATACACTGCGGACTGTTGATATGAGGCTTCCATTGTTGTGTTGTGTTATAGTACCAATTACCGATGTAGCAGACCGTAATGTGAGCAGTAAGGGACTGGGTTTGCCGTCACGTTATGATTATTGCATAGACGTAGTAGCTAGAATAACACGCAAAGATGGTCAGTTGAGGGCCCTGAGTTATGAGCTCATGATCGTTCGCTTAGTAGCGGACGCGCAACCAATTAGGCTACGAACACCCCTTTGTTGCAGCCAATGGCCAGTCGAGTTGGCATGAAAATCGTCATATATTCTATGTCCCATATAAACAGTGTTTTTTATAGTAAATATTTATAAAATATACAAAATCATGTAAAACACATGTTTTTACATCAAAAATGAGCATTTTTTGGAAGAATTATCTGTCTGTTTTGCACTAATTCACAAAAATTTTCAAAATTATTTAGTGATACTGTTAGAGTGTTAGTGTGTTTTTAAGACGCAGAGTAGCCTCGAGTGGAATTTAGATTGTCTGGTTAAGGGAGTATTCTAGTGTAGAGGCACGAATTTTGAATTTTGCTTGTTTATTCGAGCTTCGAAAAAATGAAACATATTTATCTTTTTTAACAATAAAACAAAAATTAAACGGAAAAAAAATATATTCATAATTATATTAGTTACAAGCTGATCAAGTAAGCGGGTTCAAAAAAAAATTGTCCCATGGTGTACATGATTCCAAGCTCTTCTGGTTACCTGAAACAAAAAAATTAAACAGGTTCTGAATCAGTAAAGATGCCGCTATCACATGGACATCGGACAAGTCAAAAACACACTTTTTGATAGAATGACGGCCGTTTGAAGAAAAAAAGCTGTTTTAAATTTTTTTACGGCTCCTGATTTAAAAAAATATAGTGCCTAACCTTCAGAAATATGAAGAAAAATTTGGATTTTTTTTCAAATTTCTAGACTGGAACACTGCCTAGAGAAAAAAAAAGTTGTTTGTAAAATTTATTTTTCTAACTTTTTTCAATAGCAATTCGCAACCATTTCAATACTGTTTCAACTCGTAAAATATCGGATGGGTGTATGTTAAATATAAACGAAAATACTATTCAGAAAAATGTTAATTTCTTATGTAAATTAACAAGCGAATCGTTGAAAACCATTGACGAAAAAGAAAGTATTAATTTTAATTACTTAATCCCTCCAAAAATTAAAGCTTCTTTTCTGTAGTACGTTGGATCAATTTGCTCCTGGATGACGGTACCTGAAATATTAGTTTTTGGCGACTTCAGCTTGTAATTATATAGTGAGTTGTGTTCGGTTTAGGACCACTGGTCAATTCTTGAACACCCTCTCTGGAAAATCTTCCAAAGTTTTTATCTGTCTCCATATGACAACCCTGAGTGCGACGGTTAACCCTAAACCTCTCGATGGAACACACGATATTGAACAAATCAATTCAATCATTGTGTAATCTGTGGCAAACACGCATTCCTTGGTGCGTTTTTTTCTTCAGCTGTTTCTATTATCTTCTACCTCCTCCACAATATATGCAAAACTGTTTCTAATCGGTCCGCCTTATATGTCAAAACTAATTCTCTAAATCTCATATGTCAACTAACACTATGCTGCTTCGCTATCAATATCCATATACTGCAAAATGCAAAATGTTGCGCCACACGCCGCAAAAAACACCCTGACACATGAATTCCCTCCATGACTCATCGAATAATTGACGGCACTGGTGTCTTCCCACTACAAACGAATTTCCATTTTCTAGCCGGGCTCCAGTCAGTCTTGTACCATCGGCTCTCCAACGCGGCCATCTTCATCTTTGAATGGCAATAACGGTCATCACGTGCTCAGCATTCTAAGCTGATCGCGCATGGCTTTCTGCAGCGAAGCCTGTTTTGCTCGAAACGACAATAAACGCATCACTCACTGTTACTGATGTCGGAATATAGCGTTAACTTTCAACCGGAAATTCACTTTGTGGTGAACCCGACACTTCCGCCTTGGTGTCTGCAGCGCTCTGATCACGACACCATGAAGGCATCCTACGTGCTTCGCATATACATTTAAATCGCTTTTAAATAGCCGCCGGCTGCAATCTTACAAATGTCGGACGTTAACAACCGAGGTCCGTTGGCATTGGCGGTGGTGTTGTTGTGCAAGCCTTTCCGAGATGCGAACCCGAGTGCTTTCACCGGAGGTGCTGGAATAGGCGTTATTAGACATTTTGGAGATGTTTCATTTTTTTTCATAGCAAGTTATTATCCCCGTATGATATGGGACAGTTTTGACTGCTGCAGTGGCGTATAATTAGTCGTGCTTATGGAATGTAGCTGTTCGGATGAAATCCTGTTGAGCTTGAGGCATGTAGGGGTTTATTACAAAGTAAGTAAACGGTAAGTCATGTCTATCTTTAAAGTGATTTGGAGATGAAAGCCGACAGGAGTACCTTAGTTGTAGGAAACATGGATTAACGGTTCGGATTTGTGACTGATTAAAATAGGAAACTGTGCATATGATAATTATATAGCTGTCATAATGCGACAGCTTAATATGTGTATTTCACAGGGAATATTTGTCCGTATACGAAACATTGTGTATATGACGATTGTTGGATTGCAAACGGGTGAATAAACTTTGAGACAAATCGAGAACTATTATGGACGTTTTTTGTATCTAGGCGTAAAATCAGTAAAAATTTAGTGCATTGTATTATTGATTATGCGTCTTAGACTCTTTCTGTTCTATGGGTAATGATTACTTAATACCCTGCGTGTCAGAACTATAAAACCACTCATTTTTTCTGAATTTCCAGAGCTATGTAAAAAGTCGGTTGAATTGAAGTGTATAGTGTAGGATATATTAGCTGTCTTCATTTATAGGACTGGCCATTTAAACTTTATTGTGGTATCCAGGCGCGAAACATTGTAAAAACTCTCACTTGTCTACAAAATAAACGTCAATTTCACATGGATTACAATAAGTTTCTACTTCGTAGGTCATCTTTAGTTCTCAATCAGTTCAAATAACCCAATCGGGGTGGTTTCGATCAAGTTGCGTCATGTTGTTGTTTGTATCTGTAAGTAATTAATCGGTTAAGTAATCATTACCCATTATACATTATACAGAGTATAATCGTCATACCATGAGAGTGTAGTTATCGAATTCCACTGGACTGAGCTTGAGCTTGAGCTTGGGTAGACTGTACAATTCGTAGTTGCTCTCCGCGATTGACCTGAACCAACCAAATTGCACAAAGAACACACAGAATGACGCTTGGGATTAGCAAATCATTCTTGTTGTGCAATTTTCGGTAATTCGAGCTTTAAATGATCAATAACGACGCCGGCCACGTCCTTACAGTCACCAAGGGGAAGGGAAGGAATGTTAGTATGATAATTGCCGCCCGAAGGCCAGAAGGGTCGCCTCTATAGCGTGGTTCCCTAGCGATTATCAGTTGTTAGTAGGGTGAGGTTAGTGTCAGGATTTACTGACGTAAGTGATGTGATTATGTTAACGTGAACCTGTAAAAACAATTGGACTGATTATATTTTATTATTTATCGCACGTATTTTTCATGGGAAACCTGACAATGTAACCGAGGGAACTTCTGTCAAATTATTGTTATATATATCGTTATTTATCACGTGTATTATTTATCGAGCTCCAATTGCGACGGCGGAGAATTACCTTTGGAAAACCTGAGAAGGTAACCAAGGGAACTTCTCTAAAACCAATCGGACCGCCGATATATTCCATTGTTCATCGAGCGTACCGTATCAATCTCCAATAGCGACTTCGGGAGGTTATGTTTATGAAACCTGAGATGGTAGCCGAGGACGTTTATAAATCAATAAGACCGGTGATATAGACCGTGACCATCGAGACCATCGCGAAAAAAAAATAAAGAATTAAATAAATAAAAAAAATACAGAATTATAGAAGTAATCATTTAAAGAATTAAAGTATTAACATATTCTAACAGACGACGAAACAGTTAAACTTCTGTTTTAATGAGAACGAGAACGTTTCAACCACAATTATATTACGCGACGCGCAAACTATTACTACTTAAAAAAGACCACACTTTTTGAACGAAAAGTTACATTCATACGGATATACGTTTACACACAACCAAGCAACGAGAAAAAAAATCAATCTCAAATAATGAATCTAAGGTACGAGAGTTCTGGAATAAATTTGAAAAATAATAAGAAACTCATCTAATAAATACACACACACACACACACACACAAATACACCCTCCGCCCCATCTACTATAATTACTTTATTTGATAATGAAGAACGATCTCACCAATATATAATCCGAGTGTAGATTTTCCATTCATCAATGCAAAACCTTGCACAGTAATCCACATCGCCGTGGAACAAGATAGATTCGCGACAGAGAAGGTACGCTGTCGCCATCTAGCGGATATTATGAATGTATGAGGAAAAAGTAAATAAACCGTGTATTTTTGAATTGTACTTTGAACGCTATTTTTCTCGAGTTCTTTTGTAGTTTATAAAAAAACGAATACGTAGTGATAGAGTGAAGCTTGGTAAAGCAGTTTATACTTCAAGAACCATTTATTTATTGCGTTGACACTCAATACAGACTCGAATAAGAGTACCTTCAGTGAGACTAACATGCTCAAATGCAGTTGTAAATTTTCATACAATGAATTGAAAAATTATTTTGAAATGTTGATTACATGTTCAGGTTACATAGTCCGGATCTGTGTATAATCATTACTAGAAGAGCTCCTGAATCTTTCCACTAGAACCTTTGAAAAGTGGACCTCAAAAGTTGGACGAGTTGCCTTTGCAATAAGAAAATTGCTTTTGTTAGTAATACTGCAAAATATGATCATAACGCTGAACCTAACTGTCCCTTTATTTGTATAGCCGTTTCAGATTATAAATTAAGATATAGTGTAACCATTCATCGAAAACAGATGAAACCTGATACCTCGAATAGCTTAACGGCTCAGGATGGAGATTGAGCCATTGATAAACAACCATACCTGAAATATTCATATTAACGCGTTGCATTCATTTCCACCAGGTATGTGAAATTACCCTCGACGACCAAACGACTTCCTCCGGCAATGAAATTAAAAATATCTCTCAGGCCCACAAATACATTGCATGTTGAGTTTTCACCCAATAATGGCTCCTGAAAAAATGCGAACAAAATCATTACTAGACACAGTTTTCGCTCACGTTTTTTTAACACTTGTACAAAACTCGTTACACTTTTACTTAGAATATTCATTTGATATGAATAATTTGATTTTCATTAATAATTTTGTTCCGGAAGCTGTGTTTATTTTTCCCGCCACAGAGAAAGCGTCATTTTCTACAGCAATAAAAAATGTTTCTAAGGGTGGGTTTAGACTAGGGATATATTCATGTGAAGAAATATGATGAGATTTATAGAAATCGCATCAACCGTTTACACTAGCGTGAACTTCTATAATGAATATATTCATATTTTCGATGAATTTATTCACCTGAAGTAGAACTGCATCCAACTTTAGTGATTTCTCACCAGTGAGAAATTCACAAGCGTTTACATATGCTGAATTTATTCATGTTATATATACCTCGAATAAGTGTATCATATTTATTCTCACCCGTTTACACTTATTTTCACGTAAATAAATCCATCTATAGCTATAGATCTCCCTAATGTAAACCAGTCATAATGTTGCTGGTGTATATATTCCAACCTAATTAGCTCTGTAAAACATTATTATTCCATTCCATTTGCTTCATATAAACTGGCTGTCAAACTCAGCTTCGATGTCCTGAATTGCATTCAAGCTTGCATAAATATACGCATCTCCAAGTGTCAAACTGTGATCATGCTGCCAAAGGGTCATACAAAATCACTACCACTGGCACACGCTTCGCGTTTGAATGGCTAATGGATTAAAGCGAAACACACACAAGTACAACGAACGCGTGAAAAATAAAATGGAATAGCCGCACTATCACCACTGCACTCTTTAACAGCACAAAATGAAGCACCAGAAAGCAATACTTTCTTCAGCCTTGCCGAACTCATGGAATGAAAATTATACACATCCCATTAAATCCGGAGTTAGACCTGAATTCACTGCGGCCAACGAACGTGTTCCTTCAAACTTTCACACTTTTTAACACCAAAGACCAATTTTTACCGTTAGCGAATTCCACTGGACTGACATATCAAACGTCATTGGCACTGAAAAAAATCCTGCGCTCGTGAACATCTCAATTTGGCCACAAAGGCAGTTGCCTGTACAGTGTAATACTTCTAATTGCATTATCTTAGCCTTAAACATCGTGACATTGGATACACAAAAGGTTTCCGCCAAAATTTCATGCAATTTCATCAAAAGTTTTTGTCATGAGAAAATAATGTCAATCTTCAAAACATCAAATTGTATTCGAATGCTCCTCTCATATTTCGACACCCAGTTTGCGAACGATTACTGTAATTTTACTAGATAAATCGTGTCTTCTGTTTTTCAAAGTTCTATATCCAATGTCCTTTTAACGTTATTTCATGCATAGTGCAGGGTTGCCAACTATAATTCTCAAAAAAAAAAGAAGAATGTAAATAAAAATCAGGATAGTTCGTATTGGGTTGACCGGAATGTTCGTGCCGATGTTTGGGAGAACAACAGCATCATGTTTATAGGCAGACTTAGAATTATTCAGTGTAATTCTACATACATTGTTTTACAACGTTTTGCCATCTTTCACGCAGCTTCAAAATTCTACTCTCCCAGAAATTCGCAGGGATCTTTCAATCGTTTGTAATGCACTCAAATGTGTATCTCCTTCATGTTGATACCCTGTTAATCATAACAGCAAGGAAATAAAATCGCTCATATATAATTTCAAAATGTTGCTAGAAAAAAACTTGACATTTATAGAATGATCGATCTGGATAAATAATGGGAGCATAATTAGGAGGAATGGGGAACTAAGAAATGACAGAATTTGAATTAATTTTTAAGATTTGAATAAATTTAAAAAATCTAATTTTCACTATATAACAGCACTGTGCATTTCTCTTCATTAGACGTAGCTGTTTTGATACGATTGGAAGCTCAACAGCTAATGGATAACTTTTAAAACTTGTAAAACAAAGCCTAAGTTTAATGACAGCGGTTAGGTTGAATTTTGATTCCATCTTGTCACACTGCGTGACTGTGGAAAATTTTTGCAAAATCTAACAGTCATTCAACAACAAGAATCCTGGGCGTAGCCGGTTGCACCATAACGCTTTGTCACCGATATATTTTCACACTCCTCCCGTTCTGGGCTGAATTTTCAAGTATCTGTGTACTGGTAAATGCCACACCGATGGTAATGATCTTTTCTTGTTTTATCTCTACCCATTTATTAATCAATTCATTTAGTCAGTTGTTAGCGCCCGGGACCATATATTGTACGTATGGACACGCGTGCGCCGTTATCACTTGGATTATAATTCTAAATAAACAAATTCAGCAGCTTTACAAACGTTGCCGGTAGAACTAGTTCGCGAGAATCGTGATCGGATGTGGAAAGTATAAATAATTCATTACGGGTTTGTGAACCAGTCATGTGCATATCGCACGTGTTGCGTTTGAAGCGGGATTGACGCATACCTACATTGTAAATGAAGCCAATGCCTCCGTCCGTCAGTCATCAATCTTGTGATATTGTGAAAATTAGATTCTTCTGGATAGTAAAAATTTGAACCTTTTTTTCATGTCGCGTGCGAAGGAATTATGTTTTTGAAAAAAAAACATTTATCAGGGAAAGTACATTTACAAAGTTCAGAGACTGCCACGGAAATACAGGATGACAGGATGACATAAAAAGCACAATTAAAGCGCAATTCAAATGAACTAGAGGAATAACTAGACTTCAAGGAATATCATAAACGTGCATTCATTAGAAGTGCCTGTTTACTTCAGAAACGAATATGTGTAGCATATTTAACAAAATCGGTTGGATGGATTTTGAAATTTCTTGTATAATAATTTGAAAAAAGTAATTCAGGACGGAAAATCAAAAAAGACGCTAATATGATGTCAGTTACTCAGAGCGTCAGCTTATTTGTAATTGAACTGTTCAGGATAGTATAAATAATTCATCTAGACAGAAGAAATCAATTTATTGAAATTTACCAGGTGACGTAACCTCTTAAACCAAGACTCTGGAACGTTCCTTACATATACGTACTCAACCACACCCAGTGCACCACGATCATGTCTAGTTTGACATGCCGACAGATTAAAATGAAAAACGATCCAGTACGAGTGAATTAAATGTATCAGTGTGTCCAGCAATCAAACTAATCATTATTGAGCACTAATGAATTACTGAAGCCATGTTTGAGTGGCACAATTGTGTCAGTGTTTTACAATGCACACACTCGATTTTAATTAAGTTAATTAATGATTTATATTGATGGTTGAACTGATCCGTTTATTTAGAATTACGAAAATGAAGTTTGTTGACTCATTGTTCATTTTCTTATTTTTATATATTGATACACTTGTTTGAAAAAAAAATCGTAGGGCTAATGGACAGTTTCGCAATTTCGAGTTTCCTTTGTTCTATCAAGATCATCATTGAAAAAGGGCAAAATTAAGCGTTTATTCTTCTATTCATTCAAGTAAAAACAAAATATAAAAAAACTAAAAACAATCACTTGTTCTTCAAAAATACCCAATACAGCCAGTCTAGTGTGAGTAGTTTAAACATAATAATTGTAATTAAGTTTTCAATTCCACACGTGTTTGTCGTACAATTGTCCATGGAACGTGAAAGCTAAAAAAAAGTAAGTTCATCGCCCGACACAGTAACATGTCGCGATAGCGCTCTCCATTGATGTTAACATGATAGTCGTTCTCATCGACGAAGAAATGCGGCCCAATCAAAAAGACGACACTCCTATAGAATAAGCAGATAAATTTAGAAACTTTTTGATTTAAAAAAAATAGGTTCGGCAAAGATCGATTCTTTGGTATCGATTTAATTAGTGGATGGATCCCTTCGCCGTTTGCAGAATCGACAAGATCGATCTTTCTATTAAGATCGCCCAATCCTAAACTATATCCTTCATGAAATGGAGAGAGATGGCTTATATTTCATGAAATACACTTTGTTTGCGCAAGGAATGAATTTTGAACACCCCGAGCCAACATGTGATCCACAACAGCGATGGCAGCAAAGATCATGAGAGAGAGAGAGAGAATCGTTTTGTATTTTGCTTTGTGCGGGTTTTCATTGTCACGTGATAGAACAGCTGATTGTGAACAAAGTAGACAGAGAACAGAATCGGACAGAAATATACAGAATCGGTCCAATCTAGATCAACATGTCAAATAGAGTCTATCTTCGATGATCGATTCTCTTCAACGTCTTTCTCTTTTGATAACCACGGCCTTTCAGACAGATTTTGCTCCAGTTTTGCCATGTGGTTTGATAAACGAGGTCCCCTTTCACACTCCTTGTCGTCGAACACATCAGGAAATCCTGTTACTGCTGAGTTATTAATGAAAGAGAATGTAGATGAAGAAAATCGATCAAAGAAGATAGACTCTATGGGGCGTAATTTATTATGCACCCCAGTGTAGAGAAGAAACGTCACAGGGAGAGTGTAGAATCAGTTGACTCTTGCGAAGAGAGAGAAAATACACGCTGTAAACCGTTCGAGAAAATAAAGTTATTTTTATTGCAGTAAAATCCGTCTTAACGCTTCCCGTCGCTTCCGTCCTCCACAACCCTTTCGACATGTTGATCTAGAAATATATTAGGCTGTCAAAAAAGTCCTGCGGTATTTTTTTTGAATCTTCATTTGTTCATAAAATTAGTTACAATCATCTGTTTGAAGTCAAATATGCGCCGTTTTGTTCGATGACTTGTTCCCAACGAGATGCAAACTTCATAATACCCCTGTTATAGAAGCTCGCTTCCTTATTGGCAAAAAAACTCGGATAGCCAATTTTCACAGGCCTCTTTTGTGGCTAACTTCTGACTACCTAGCTCGTTCGCCATGGACAAAAACAGGTGGTAGTCACTTGGTGCAAGGTCCGGACAATACGGCGGATGCAAAAGAACCTCCCATCCGAGCTCCCGGAGCTTCTGGCGCGTCACCAAAGAAGTGTGTGGCCTGGCGTTGTCCTGATGGAAGACAATGCGGCCTCTGTTTATCAAAGATGGCCTCTTCTTCATGAGTGCTACCTTCAAGCGGTCCAGTTGTTGGCAGTACAGGTCCGAATTGAGCGTTTGGCCATAGGGAAGCAGCTCATAATAGATTATTCCTTGACAATCCCACCAAACACACAGCAGAACCTTTCTGGCCGTTAATGAGGGCTTGGCCACCGTCTGAGCCGCTTCAGCGGGCTTCGACCACGACCGTTTGCGCTTCACGTTGTCGTAAGTGACCCTCTTTTTATCGCCTGTCACCATCCGCTTCAGAAACGGGTCGATTTTGTTGCGATTCAGCAGCGATTCACATGCGTCGATACGGTCAAAGATGTTTTTTTGCGTCAACGTGTGTGGCACCCATACATCGAGCTTCTTTGTGAATCCAAGCTTCTTCAAATGGTTAATAACGGTTTGATGACTTATCCCCAGCTCTTGGCCGATGCTACGGCTGCTACTATGCCGGTCTTTCTCGGCTAATTCAACGATTTTGTCGCAATTTTCGACGACAGGCCTTCCGGAGCGTGGCGCATCTTCGACGACCTCTACACCAGAACGAAAACGTTGAAACCATCGTTGTGCGGTGGAAATGGAAACTGTATCGGGTCCATAAACTGCACAAATTTTATTGGCGGCTTGAGATGCATTTTTGCCTTTGTCATAGTAGTACTGTAAAATATGTCGGATTTTCGGATTTATATCACTATAACTCACGAACGACTTAACAAAACAAAACACTGTCAAGGACTATATATAGCGCAAAAATACCTTTCCAACAAGCTATAGTATGACTCGGTACAATGAATACAACTAGAACTACGCGCTTACAACGACACCTCGCGGAAATACCACAGGACTTTTTTGACAGCCTAATATGTGTTCGGCTACTGAAATTAACATGGACGATGACGATCATTAGGGCGCGTCCACATCATGCCGAATGATGCCGATCAGCCTGTACCAGGCGGCATATTCGGTTCGTTATGTAATGTGGACGCCACATCGGGTGCACGAAGCCGAAGCCCCATCGGATGTACGAAACCGTCACGAACACACGAAGCACAATGTCGTCAACACTAATTTACTTCGTTTTGTTTTGGTTCGACTTTCTCGAACCGGACCCACTTGTTTCGGGTAGGGTTCGGTTTGTTTCGAGTCGGTTTTCGGCACGTCGGCAAGCCCGGGCGGTACGTCCACATTTAGTCGGCTTTATCGGGCGGCCAAGGCCGCTCGGCGTAATGTGGACGCGTCTTTAGACTGCATGTAACCCATCCAATAGTTTCTTGTGAAGTGAGACTTCCATGAAACGCTTCCAAATTTTACAGTTAGTTTGAAGCAGTTTGTGGCAGTTTTTTAAAGATGCTTATCAAAATTGCAATTAATTAAAAATTATGCTTAAAACGTTAAGCCCCGATTTTTTTTGCTGCGCTTTCCATTCAGCGTGCCCAGCTTGCCGACTGGGGCGATTTTTACGGGCGAAAATAGGAGAAAGCGCTTTTTAAGTTTCAATCACCGATTCCGAATTTCGGTAATTATTTTTAACGATTATTAATCGGTTGGTTTTTACTAACGTGAGGTTTCGTTCACACGAAGACACAAAACTGTCAGATTGCTAACGGATGACCCTTTATAATCTCCCAGCAACACGTTTGATATCTACTTATAGGATCGGAGTTGTAACTCAAAGCATGATTTCAAAAGTTATCCAAATTAAGTATCGAAGTCAGAACATGTCATATTTCAGATCTAATAAAAAATCGAACAAAGAAATTGTCAAAGACAACTGACATTTGAGCTCCATCTTGTAACGGAATATTATCAAACTAAGTCGAGCTAATCACTGCCGTAACAAAGGTACGCTTGTAATGTTAATTAATTGCGCATTTTACGTTCAATTAAGATATTTCTCGCGATAAACTGATGATATCGATAAGTGTAATCAAGGGCGTCGAAAATATTCCAGTGGGAAATTCATTTCACAAGTGTTTATGCACTCGGTTCGGTTCGATTTTATTTACATCTATGGTCGGTTGATTGATTGCGTTACTATTAGGATTGTACAACATTGGTGCTTCATCTCGTTTGTGCTACTTGCGCGATAATATCTTGGTTTGATTATACTGTGATTATTTATACTATCAAAAATCTTTCAGTTCCCACTGGCTGTTTCGTAAGTTGTTTATAATATATTTTCGAGATGTTTCTATCTCTACAAATGATGGAAAGTTACGGCGTTCACGTTATTAATTTTACCGCTTCCTTGGCTTAGGAATGATCATTCAATCTTTTGACAAAACAGAGTTGTTTGATCGAATTTATATAACTGTCAAATTTAGTATTGTGGAATTACTGCTAAAAAGGAAATATATAGACAGCGTTCAATTTGATATGAATGATTGCTCACATATAGGCTAGGAGCTAGGAGTTTGCTCCATCTGGACAAACGGTTATCTGAGAATATTCTCTCTTAGCTTTCAAGCATTTGACGAACAGATTCCCGAATATAACAGAAAATTGGACGCTACTACACGGTAATACGTCGAGCCGCAAGTTGCTGATCGTACGCAAATTTTTGGCTCAAAGTCGCGTCTGTGCCCTAAATCATCCGCCGTATTCACCTTGTTTGGAGTCCTGTTACCTTTTTTGGCTTAGGATTACGTTTAGCCTTCCAATATAGGAACTCATTTCAATGTTTCGAGAGGAAAATCAATTACAAATTGTCAATCAATTACGAAATTCAATGTCACGATGGCGAAGAGTTAATTTGGGAACATAGCTGCTGTGCCCATATTCATCATAATTTGTAAAGTAACATCAAATATTATTTTCAAAATAAGGAAAATAAGGAAAGCGATCTGGCGTAGTGGTAACATGCATGCCTCTCACGCTAAAGGTCACGAGTTCAATTCTCACTCCCGACATTCTTCCAAAAATGGAAGTAAAAGTGACGAACCAGCCAAATGAGTTGAAAGTCACTATACTACAAACATCGAAAAGGCTTATGTTTATAAAATCATTGATTTACTAGTACGGTAGATGTGCCTCATCACTCTGAATATTCAATAGCGAAATCTCTAATAATATGAAACATATTTCTGCTGAGAGTCGTGCAAAGAGGCGATCAAAAATTTCGGGTAGCATATAATAACGTGTTGTCGAAGTTGGATGATCGCACTTGATAGAAAAATATAACCTTACTCCTAACTTAAGAAATGGTTCCTTGTTTTATTAATCGCAGTAGTCGCTCCTAATTATTCGATGTATTCATATTTAGATTTTGCACGATTCGATACAAAATAACGCGATCATAATTACAGATATTCGATTAGTTGAATTAATCAAACGATTAACCGACATCTTTAGCAGCGATGAGATGAGAGATTAGGTTTCACAATTATTCAATTTAATACAATCTTTTTACAAAAGTTCGAAAATAGACTTTTGAGTTTAAATTAAATTGGTTTATCCTCCAAGGCTTCCAGATGAATAATAATCGGGTCTTTTATCTGGGTTATGGGTGACTTCTATAGAACCTGTTTTCTTCTATTTTCTTTTCAAATTCAAAGTTAACCGATGGTTCGGAAAATCCATTTTTTCCACCACAGAGATTCATAACTTCTGAACAACAGAACCGATTCAGATGATTGACATATCAAGTTGAAGCCCATGTGATAGTATAGGATAGAATATAAAACTTACTAAAAATGAATGTTGTCTTCGTAATTATTAATTGTATTTATTTTTTATAGTTTACTCGGTTACAGATAGCGGGCGCTACATTTTAAATAGATTTTTGGGAAGTTGAGGTTTTTTTCACATAACATATTCAGAAATCACAGGGGTGTTTCCTTTCTCCATCATAACATTGAATGATACAAAATTAAAGAAAAGAACAAGTTCACTTTAAGTTGAACTTGTTTGAAACTTGGTTATTTCCACCAAAAAATAAAAAAATCATGCAAAGCTGATTTGCTCTAAAATCATGTTTGCATTGTTCAAGTCACAGCAAAAATCAGTCCAATGCTGATGTCGAGACTTTTTTGCTCGATACAAAGGAAGAACGGACGAGAGATATCGCAAACAGTGTTCGGTGGAGACACCGCGTCGATTTTCATGCCGTCTGGTAGAAAGTGCTGCTGTATTTGTGCACCACATCATTTCTGCCTGCGTTAAGTTTGGGGTGCAGGAATTTTATCTTTAATATCTCTTTACCGGACGAACCAAATTGTATGCCAATTACTTTCGAAACATAAAAGGTGTATGAGTGATGTTTGTACTTATTGACCCAAAAATTATTTCCCACAGCTCAAAATTTTTTCAAGTCGGTTAAGAAACGCTATCGAAATAACAAAAATCTATAAATATGCTCGCAAATCCGAATCCACCGAAGTCAATATTGGCGGTTGGCGCGTGTCGTCGATTTCCACAATAACCACGTCGGTTTCCATACCACATATGCCGTGTATTATTGAATCACACTAACACCCAAACTTGCGTTGGCAGGAAAAATATCATCTTCTGCAGAGAAAATTGCTTTTTCGTGTGCTGAAGGGTGAAATGAACAAATAAAAGCAATTTTTTCAAGAGTTTTAAAATGTTTGTATGAACGGGAGCACTGTTTCTCTCAGACTGAACGTCAGCTTGGAATTGTACCCCAAAAAGGCCAGAAGGGTGGCCTCTATAGCGTGGTTCTCTAGCGATTATCAAGGAAGGAATAATTGTTAGTGGATTGAGGTAAGAATCAGGATTCACTGCGGTGAGTGATGGGATTCTGTAAACATGGACTCTTAATCACTCGACGACGACGACATATCCATCAGAACCGGAAAAATGCCTCTACACCGACCGACGATATGTTTCATAATTCATCACGTCGTAAGCTATTAAATATTTCACATTTTCGGCACCTGACGATTGAAGATATCCATGGAAACATGAGAAGGTGTTTTCCACCACCTTTACTCCGTGGGACTCCTCAATTGTGTCCCATCGTGCGTTTGTGTGTTTTATTATAAAATCGGAACTTGAAAAAATCACACAAAAAGTTTCACACAACCAAGGAATCGTAAAAAAAAGGATCACACAAAAACAGATCCACCTGTTAATATTTTACATTTTGAACAAAAGGTAACAGGAAAAAAGCTCTGAAGTAAAATGGACCGACGATATAGTAATTTATCATGTCGTAATTTATCATGTCGCCAGTTATACTAGATTTATGATGTCAGATTCTGGACTTTTGAATTTTTAGATCTCAGAATTCAGATTTTCAGATTAAGTGGTTTTCGATTTTTTAGTTTTTTGATTTTTAGATTTGAAAATTTGGAGTTTTTTAGATAGGCCATCAGTTTTTTTCAGATTTTTAGACTTTTAAAAATTTTATTTATTTTATTTTTAGATTTTAGGATCATTATATTTTTAGATTGCTTAATGCATGGATTTTTAGATTTTTAGACTTAGGATTCGATTTTTTAAAGAGCTTATTTCATATTTTTCAGTTTCCCCTATTTTATTTTTCAGATTGGTTAGTAACTGTCCCATTCACTCATTTTTCACACTATTCTCTTCGGGTAGGCAGCCAGATGACGAATCCTTCACCGATCGACTCAACAAACGTTCCTACAATAGCACCCACACCAGGATTGCTATATCAGTGATTTACAACATAACACCCTGTAACACACCATTATTTTCTAAGAATAAAAAAGAGAGCATAAACGTGAATCTGTATCCTTTTCGGACGGTGGCCGTGTATGTGACCAAGTATGCGAAAAGGGTTAATGAGTGTTTATTTGATTTGTGATTTTCAAGCTCATTTAATGTTATGAATTATGATCAAAAAAGTTTATGGGTCTGGATCTAGGGGCACGGACGGGATCTTGACATAGGACTGTGATTGTGTGTAGTAATTGCATTTGAATTCATTGTGCAAAATCTGTATTTTTTTATACATCAAAGCCCTGAAAAATATACATGAATATATTGGGGAGAATAGAGTGAAACCGTCCAATATCATCTTCAAGATCATTCCTAGATCATCCCTCCATTGATTCTGCCAACTGAATAATGCCTACTATCGACAAAACGAGAATAATTCATAGTACGCATCTAATCACATTGTGAGCTAACGCCGAATTGCTCACCGCAAAAAAATTGCTGGATAAATTTACTGTCTAATGGTATACAACACAACATATGTAGCAATAACGATTTTTAGTAATATGCGTTTGAAAGCTCTTAATGAATCGTTACCTTTTTCATAGGTAAAAAGTTATTGCCCCTATATAGAAATCAAAGACATAGTCCTGTCAAAAATGTACTAAAAATTAGTTTTGGATGTACGAATTGTTGATTTCTTGTGTTATCAGATAGATATCTGTGGTGAGAGAACAAATATGATATCGTCTCGGGTCGGAATGTGTTTAGCACGAGAAGAATATTCGCGACACATACGGAGTGGGCTTCGTACATTGGCAATAAGGACACAAATCTCGTGTATTGTTCTCGCGAAAACAAGAATGAACCATGATTCACCATCTTCAACTGCTTCGTAGAGCTTGAGCTTGAGCTTGAGCTAGGGTAGACTGTACAATTCGTAGTTGCTCTCCGTGATTGACCTGAACCAACCAAATTGCACAAAGAACACACAGAATGACGCTTGGGACTAGCAAATCATTCTCGTTGTGCAATTTTCGGTGATTCGAGCTTTCAATGATCAATAACGACGCCGGCCATGTCCTTACAGTCACCAGGGGAAGGATAGGAATGTTAGTATGATATTCGCCGCCCGAAGGCCAGAAGGGTCGCCTCTATAGCGTGGTTCCCTAGCGTTCATCATGGAAGGGATAATTTGTTAGTGGGAAGGGGTAATAATCAGGATTCACTGTAGTAAGTGATGTGGTTATGCTAACGCAAACTAGAGATCACTTGACGAAACGAAAACTTGAAAACCAAATGCATTTCGTAGCCGTGAAGATATTAAAGGGTGACCTGAAAAGGTCTCTGCAAAAGGATCATAACTCTGGTAAGTGAATTAATTTTGTAAGCGTGGACCCAATTACTCGTTGAAACGAAAACTCGAACATCAAATGCATTTAGCAGCAGCTGAACGGTAACCTGAAAAGTCTCCTCTGTTCAACGGAGCAAAAACTCGAAAATCAAATGCATTTGAAGATTGAATATATTGAAGGGTCACCTGATAAGGTCTTATCAGACTCGGATCGGACTTAATACTTGTGCCTAGTCGCACGTCATGCTCTTCCATTGTAATACACGGAAATCACGGAAGTTTTCCGAATTGGGACTCTAGCATCTTGAACCTAGTCTTGCAATTTATATTTGAACCTCGAAAAGGAAAACTTGATACCTGCGATTTGGATTTGTAATAAAAACTAACAATTTCTCAAGTAATCAGTCGAGCAATTATTAACGAAATCATTGTTCTTGTAGTAAGGGTTAGAATGACATAATTGAAGGAAAAGCAACGTCAATCCTCTATTCAAAAAAAAACCGAAAAGGAGATACATACAAGAAGAACTCACTGACATTCAAGGTGAACTACTAATCCCAAGAAAAAACATGGGTGAGCAAAAGAGACAAATGTAAGTTAATTCAAACTTTTCTCTCGACCTCCGTAACATTCTCATGGTCGAAACGCACACTACATTGAATATTCTTGCATGGAAATCTTATGGCCGCTTGTACATACACATCAAAGTCAACGTCTAGCTAGATTTAAAAGAAAAGAAAATCGATGTTACGTTGACGTCAATGCGCTCTTTACCACGAAGACAATATTAGATATATAAAAACCTCTAAAACTATTGGATCTTCTAAAACTCTAGAATGTCGTTTAGATTGAATGCAACTTCGCGCGAAAATGCGGCTGCACAAATCTCACGCAACTGCGAGAAGTAAACAACGACATAGAACTGCACCGGCGAGGCTACACCGTCCGCTCCGTCTTGCCGTGACCGAAATCGTCTGCCTCGAACAAACAAAACAGCCTGCCTCCATCCGTCAGCTATCGCACAATCAAAATATGCTCTCCGATCCAATCCTCTCACAAAAACTCGACTGTACGTCAACCGACGAAAAGAATCAAACTACCTTGGTCTTCCGAAGCAAACGAGTCCGTTCTGGGAAGCAAGGCAACCACACCAATACAATCACATGTTTGCTGGTCATCCTCCACGATCGCGCACTCGTAATGCCACACTCTCACACGCAGCCGCACCCGCCATCACCGCAGTCTTCTACTGACTGACACTTTCTCTCTCTCGCACACAACACCGAGAGACTTGAAGCGGATTGCATTTCGGATCGGTTATAAAAATAACAAATTGTTAATAGTACTTAGCTGGGATGTTGATGTTTCTCGATACAGTTGGATCATTTTGCTGGCAGAATTAGTGGTTAGTGGATTCCATCCTTAATATCACTGCTGTAAAAAACATGCTCTAAAAAGCAAGCTACCACGCATACACACATAACCACGGTACACGAGAGAGTTGAAAAAAAAACAACAAATAACCACAAAATTGATTAACTGAATTTGAACTTTTTTTTTCATTACAACACCATTAACACAACGAAACCAGAAACCATTTTCACAATAACTTCCACCAACAAACTATTCCTAGCAGCGAATAGAGCCAAAACAGGTTGAAACGCGCTAAACAAAGAAGAAAAAAAATCAGACGCGGAGCAAAGAAAAACTCATCCGCACCCGACGAGTGTTCGGTCGAGACTCACCATCTTCAACTGCTTCGTAGAACCACATGAACCCATCGGTCCTTTTCAGGGCCACCAAAACGTTCGAGAGATATTTTGACAATTTCGATGCTATCGATCATTAAATTTTCGTGATCTCAAGTATTGTTTCCGAGTCATCGTGGCTTTAAAGTGCAACTCATTTCAAATCGGATGTGAAGAAGGTATTTTTAGTGGTTAGAGCTGCGTTTTTCAGTGGAAACCTGAACGTGAAAATTTGTTTAGGCGCCGATTCGATTCGGATTATCTATTGCCGTATCTTTGGACGTTGTTTTTGGAAGCGTTGGAAAATGTTATTTTGCTAAGAGATACTGTTTTATTGCTTCGCGAAACGCTCACTCAGTAAAAGAATTCATTCATCAGTCCTTGTCAGTGCGACCAAATGTTTGTACTAACGAGTTTCATTCTTTAATTTCTGACTTGGCATCGACCCCACCCATCTTTATGTTTTTTGCGGCCCGTGACACCATGACTGACACGTGTTTGTGGTCCCTCTGAAAATAGGTTGAGTACTGCTGGTCTAATAGTTCAAAAGTTATTAATTTTTGGGAAAGTCATTTTTGGAAAAAGGGGAAAAAGTTGATTCTTCTGACCACCCCAAAAATGGAAATGGACACCATAATAAAAAAATAAGAAAAATACGGATCTAATAAGTTCCGATAAAGAACAAAACTACCACTTCACGCGAATATCTGAGAACCACTATATCAGTTTGGCATGGCTGTATAGATAAGGGTTTGCCTCCTTTTAAGTAACTGAGCCTGTAAAAATAAACGATTAAAAAAAATCGAGGGGTTGTATCCGAGACACTACCGCTTAGGACGCAGGACTACGCAATCTTTCTTTTTTGAAATTTGTTGGTTTATTATTTCGGATATTATTTGCGACTGAGTCGAAATTTTATAAATAACTCTTTAGTAAAAAGTTCCGGGGACCCTGAAAAGGTTTAATGGCTTGCATCGTTTTGTAGAATTATTTCAAGAAGCAACGATTCTTTCTTGCCTTGGTGAGAACAATACACTAATTGATCATATGTCGCAATTTGTTTCTTTATATCAATGCACGCATTGCACTGAGTATTTAACGAGAGTCATCTTCCGTGCATCGCCATTCGACAAGCATCAAACACGCGTCTAACAGATGCACACAGTTGCAGCGATAAAAGTGAAACTTCGCGACAATGACCGTTTATGAAAAATCGTTTCTCGACTCTCGGTCAAAACTGTCAATAAAGCTAGGAGCTTGTTGTATCAGAACAGAGCCGATGCGCACGAGAGCAAATTCGACTGGTAACTAAAAGTATCGAAGGTTTGCTATTCACATGTACAGGAAATGAACAAGTTTTAAGTTTCGCGCAACGAAAATAACACACACTAAGCCACACACTGATGGCTAGAAGCGACCTATAATCATTTGCACTCTTCTCTTGCAATGCCAGATGCACTTCAAGTGAAATATTCGCTAGTGTTCACAGCTCGAGAGGAAACATAGCACACAAAACGAGCAGAACAAGCGACCTTTGTTGTTTCGGACACAGAAGGATTCTGAGAAATTTCCTCAGAGAAGATGCAATACTAGCATACGCTAACGACAGCTTACTTACTATGCAAGAGTGGAGTTCAATTCGCAAATATTCTCTTTTCGCTATCCCCTGTCGTTGTTTCTATTCTAGCAGCTACATAAGTTGCCCGTTATTGACAGCTCTGTTCGGGAATGCACACAAATGGGCAGAACAAATGTATGGAGAAATTGGAATGCTTCCAATTTTCATCAATTTTATACCATATACAGACTATGGGATTGTAACATATAGCATATCAAACAAATCTTAAAAATTTCCGATTCGATTGGTATGTAGATCGTTAAAATCCGTTCGTAGCAAAAATAGTTATGAACGTTAACTTTATTTCATAAAATCGTGACCTGATTTGGCACCCTTAATATAAGACGTAGTCCTACGTCAAAAAATTGACACAGAATTTTCGGGAAAAGATATAAGATGGTGGGATATCTCAAATCAAAAACACGGATTTAATTATGGCAACCCTGTTGACTACTACCACGTGGTGTACAGCGTGTCATTCCACTTAAAGGTCAATCATGGACCGCATGGGCGCATTGTTTTTTTGAGCCGTTCAAACGGGAAACACTCGCTAGGAGACATGTCAGATGAATTCTATTATCGATTATACCGTTAACTGGTTATTTTGAGACGTTTTTGATCAAGGTCGTATTTTGTTTTTTTTTTCAACGCATTCACTTTTTTCCGATATGTTCCTTATTAGCGGTCAAAGAATCTCAAACGGATCTCCAGAAACAATGGATCGTCATCTTTTACAATGAGTACCTTGCTGCCATGTAGTCTTATTCCCAATCTGACTTGGCAGTCAATGAACTACGCAATTGTCGAAAAAAAACAGACACACCTTTTGAATGTATTATACTCCGGAGAAAAAGTCGAAAGCGTGGAATTGACTAGGAAGAAACCGCAAAACCAAAATCATCCTTACTTACGTTTCGAAACATCGTTCAAGTGGAACAGAGCACCAACCCGATCTCTCCACAAAACGCGCGGACATGATTGGCGAAATATTTTGGGTCTATTCCTAGTTTCCACCCACTCTCGACGGTCTGGAAGAGGAGCACTGATGGCTGCGGTGCATGACGAGGAAAACTAAACTTTACAGCATTGAATTGTGTGTTATAGATAGCCTTCCCCGGGATGTGTGCTCATTAGCTGAATTGCGTTGTGGATTGGACAATATAGAGGTGAAATCACAAATCTAACTCCGTTACAAGTTATTCGATGAAGAAAGAACCAAATAAACGAAACGATTGCGTAGATTTTTGGGGATGAACATGCTGTTTCTCTTTCCGATCAAAATTTGATAACATAATAAATAACTAATCATCGACATTTTAGATGGAAATGTGTAAGACACATTGTGATTACACATATGGTGGATGGAGGGAGCAAAATGCACCGCGGTAAAGAGAATTGAATTATTCTAAACCCCCTCATCACAATTCTAATGAGCAGCGTCTAGTTATTCTCCGCGTTTAAGCATGCATTTTTGAGAGTGCGTGATAGATACGGATCAGCTCAATTAGAGTGTATGACGAAATCCAAGTTCTAGAAGGATCAGTCACGCTTTGACCTCTAAATACTGGTGAAGAAGAACTTGTTCAGCCCACTTCGGAATTAGTCAAGCAAACAGATTTTCATTTTGAGCCAGCCCTGAAAGATACGTTCACCAGAAACTAGAATTCTCTCAACTCATTGATGGTGTAACATATTCTCAAATCAATTACTTGCCCTTTCCGTATAGAACATTCTGAAATTGTTTTGTTTCGACTCTGGGGATAAACGATTCGACACTCCGAGAGTACCTTCGGTAGGATTATTCTAGTGAGCTCGGGTTGCAGTTCTGTTCGATCGTTTTTGTGTTGCCATCGTTGTTCTGTTCACCTTCACCGGGTATGCGTTCTACCTTCAACCGTCGCAGAAATAATCCAAATAGTGTTCATCGAGATCAAATATTTCGGATTTGTGTGCGAATCAAACCCGGTTGTTACTTTTTTATATTTATATTGCTCTCTACAACAAGCCAATCGATTCGCATTGAAAGTGCAAAAATCTTTAGTTGATTCTGAACTAATCAGCGAAATTTATAAAAAATAGTAAAGTAGTGTGATAACTTTAAAAATGAATTTATACTGCAGAACAATTACATTTTTTGTGTGATTATATCAAAAGGCATGAATTGAGCGGAATTCCAGACAGTTCGGGGATTTATCGTTTTCTCAATTACGTCTACACCGTTTTTGTCATACCATTGTCGGGCATTCTAACTGTAATGGAATACTTTTTCGAAAATATCCAAAACGGGGAGACCAAAGCTTAGTTCATAATATCGCCGCTAGGGAGGACATTACACATGATGCATCATTTGATTGATATTTTATATGAATGTAATTTGATACAAATTTATATGCGCCCTAGCATTTTCGGAAATGTTATACGATTTATTGTTTGATGGGTGGCCACAGTTAGAGGAACTGGGGGTAAGACGGACATGTTTTTTCTTTGGATATGTTAAGAAGAACTTTATTTTTTTCTTTGGAAACTCATGTTTTCCAAAACGTAAAAGCAGTTTCTTACAGTTCAATATACTGGTTTTCGCATTCATGTATTGGATGTGATTATGGATGTGACTGTCCATTTCAACCCCACCAGTGCAATTATTTCAAAAATTTAAATTTACCACGCACGAATTTACCTTTCCGTACATACGTAGCTAATATCGCTTTTCTGTTAACTCACAAACTGAACTATGATCATCTGCGAATTCAATTCTGCAATTAAACCACTCAGAAAGCTTAATATCTGTGGAGGCGATCTGGCGTAGTGGTAACATCCATGCCTCTCACGCTAAAGGTCACGAGTTCAATTCTCACTCCCGACATTCTTCCAAAAATGGAAGTAAAAGTGACGAACCAGCCAAATGAGTTGAAAGTCACTATAATACAGATAAAAAAAAAAAAAAAAAAAAAAGCTTAATATCGAAGCCGTAAGAATTACATACACAGGCGGAATCATGTTTGATTTTTGGTTTTTGTTTCCCTATTCTACTTTTGATCATTAATCATTGTCATAGTATGGTTTAAATATTATAGAATAGCATGTAGAAGGGGTTCCCATCAAAAGAATTTTGAAATTCATGATGCAACTATACAAATCAACCACCCGTCCATCATACTCCAACTGTCCGTCTTACCCGCGGTTCTCCTACAAGAAGGCCAATTACCTTTTTTTATTTTATGCAACTCCTGCATATATGTATCAAATGAATGATTTCCTTACTTATGATTGTTTGTTTATTAATTTAGTAAAGGGTGTGTCACATCAAATTGCATCACGGAAAAAACGCTGTAGAAATTTAATTTTTAAGAATTATATCTTCAGCTTTCGCTTATAATCAGATAAGAGTGTATAGATTACGTTGGCCATGCTTCACTGTCAATTTTTCGTAAATTTGGAAAAATGTCGTCGAACGAAAAAGAGCGTCGTGAATTAATCCTGTGCACTCATTTCGAGAATCCGGAGTTGTCACATCGGGACATCGGTAAGATGCTGGAAATCGTCCAATCCACGGTCGGTACTAAAACGATACTTCGAGAACCTAACCATCGACCGGAAGGTGAAGAACGGCAAAAATGGATGCTCCGTCAGTGAAAAAGATCAAAAGCGCGTAGTTAAGCAGTTTAGACGCGATCCGAGAAGTTCGGTCTGGGATGTCGCCAATAAGCTGAATTTGTCAAGTTCATTCGTCCAGCGGACCAAGCAGCGGGAGTGCCTGCGTACATACAAGGTTCAGAAGGCTCCTAACCGCGACGGAAGGCAAAACATGGTGGGGAAGACGCGAGCCCGGAAGCTGCACACCGAAATGCTGACGAAGCCGCATTGCCTGGTAATGGACGACGAAACCTACGTCAAAGGGGACTTTCGTCAGCTGCCGGGCCTGTTGTTCTTCTTCGCAGAGGACAAATTCAGCGTTCCGGAGGAGATTCGCAAGCAGAAACTATCCAAGTTTGCCAAAAAGTACATGGTGTGGCAAGCGATCTGCTCTTGGGGAAAGCGGAGCGCCCCCTTCGTGATAACCGGCACGGTAAACGGGCAGGTTTACCTTAAGGAGTGCCTACAGAAGCGCTTACTACCACTATTGAAGCAGCACGAGGGCCCGACCATCTTCTGGCTGGATCTCGCTTCGTGCCACTATTCAAAGGACGTGTTGGAGTGGTACGAAGCCAACGGGGTCACCTTCGTGCCAAAGGAAATGAACCCGCCCAACGCGCCGGAGCTTCGCCCAATAGAGAAATATTGGGCGATTATGAAGCAGGCCCTCCGGAAGAACCCAAAAGTTGTCAAATCGGAGGCGGACTTCAAGAGAAAATGAATCTCTGTTCAAAAAAAAACTACAACCTGACGTTGTACAGAACCTTATGGACGGGGTAAAGAGGAAGGTGCGAGCATACGGGCTTGGGCTCGAAGTATGAATAAAAAGAAAATGCCAAAAGTTGTTTAATAGTTTTTATTTTACTGTCTAAAATTTTCAAAAGGATCGGTCTACTGGGCGAATTTCTACAGCGTTTTTTCCGTGATGCAATTTGATGTGACACACCCTTTACACACCTTTATTTATGTTGTCATTATTATTATGTGTATTCCATAATATCAAAAATCCAGTTTGCCTGCCGCTATAAAATGGCTGATATCATTCTAAAAAAAATTGATTGGGATATGACTTCACTTGAATACACTGCATTATTAGCAACATAAATTCAAAAAGGTCGCCGCTACAAAATGGCAAGCCTGCATTATCGCTACGTTCAATCACAACGAAACCGTTGAACTTAAAAAAAATTTTTTTTACATATTTCATTTGCTTATACATATTAACCCTTTGCGGTCATAATAAATTTGTATATGGGTGTGGTACTAGTCGGCAGTAATTTCCCTTGAAAGAACAATGAAGAAGAACATGTAAAATTATGAACGGTCAAGAAGCTTTAGATTAGTATTTAGTGAACAGCAGTCTTCCATGTTTCACAAAAAACACTGCGTCCGGAATAAACATGTCCACGCTGCTGTTCACAGTTTTGTGTTTGAGTACAAACATGATTTTTTCGTACCTATGTTAGAAAATGTGACATGTTTGTATTCGTGGTATGTTTGGACATACGATGTTTAATCCCAATGTTTCACATGATGTTCGAACATGGTGTACAGTTTCTTTTGCATTTTCACCCCAAGCACCGGTAGTGCGTAGAGTAGAAGAAGCGAATCGGACACCACACCACCACCACTCAACGCGTGGTGTGTTGGTATGTTGACATGGAAAAAATGCTTTCCTTTCATGACAATGGGTGCTTTATCAAAAATATTGGGCAAATAAAATAAACTTCTATTTCTGTTCTGAACAAAATAAACATCGACACATAGCATATGTAGTGCAGTGTAAGTGTAGCTTTTAGTTTTTTCCTTCATTCAGTTTGTGATAACATCGAGAAATTAATGGTGTGTTTTAGCCGCTGAAATTTCTCTGCTGGTTCTGCTATGTGCCGCTGAAGGTTGCATCTAAAACTAATTTTTGGGTATTTATATTTTTGGTCAGCATTTGTACGACGTCGCCCGCTATGCAGTCGGTTCCCCAGACTTTAATTGCCAACATGCACGCAAAAAAATAGAAAGCTTCTTTCTATTCAGAGAATGTTTTCTTTGAACGAAACCAAGGATTATTTAATTAGACTTGCAAAATGTGCATCAACGATCTATAAACTTTTACTTAGTCGCGGCAATGCATACACACACTCTTTACAGATACACGGGCCGAAGGTTGTGCAGTCCACTGATGATTCAACAAGAGCCAAAGGTTGTACCGCTCATAACAACTCTACACGAGCTGATGATTGCGCCGGCTAGTGATCATTCTATCCTGGATTCCTCGAGTCGAAAAAGACGCACCACGCTAGATATGGGGTGCAGACTAGGGGGTCGTTGCTGATTAACGGTCAGCTGCATCCCAATAGGAAGTATCCCATGTCGGGCAGACGTACAGAGCACTGAAGACTGCAACATCCCAATTATGAGAACACTTGTAATACTAACCTCGAGCCAACCGCGAGTAATCGGTTACATATTACCAACATAGTTGTAAGCAAACATTGTCAAAATATTGAACTCCCGGCCCCGTTAGGCTGACGCCATATGAGCCTTAATAAAAATATATATTTTGGTGCATGAACTTATAGCCTTGTAGTTCGTGCAATTTTTGAAATGCGAACTAAATTTCAAGTTCGTTTCTGTGAAAAAGTATTCTACGAAGAAATGTTTTGGGATGAATAATTTCTTTCCGTGTATGAAAAGAAACGAAACGAAAGCAATGAATACTGCGACATCGGGTGATATGTTTGTACATGATGTTCTTGAATTATAAACATCGTGTTTGTTTTCACATGTCTATGTTTGTGTATCATTGTTCGTGTTGGGGATAGACACTCAACACTAGCGAGAATCATGTTCGAATTCAAACAAAAACATGGAATTTTCACATCGCTTGGACATGTATAAGTGTTTTTCGGAAGACTGGTGAACAGTGTATTTTAATCTTATGTTTTATATAGTAGCACTATTCACGAAGGAGAATCCCAGCATCGTGACCAGTGTTACCACATTGAATTTTGTACCAGAAGGGTCAAAAATCTTTCTCATCTGTACTTTTTTCTCAAAAATCTGTACCATCGAAAATATTCGTTGTAAAGAAAAAAATATAATTTATTAGCATGAAAAAAAAACTCATTTATTTACTACAAATACTACATTTGCAAGTCATTCGCGTGTTTGATGATACTTATACATAGTTTTTTGAATCTAGATTGCATACTATGTATCATTTATTAAAATTTTTGAGCTACCACCACGATGTTTGACCGAATTCTTTGATCTCAAGATAGCGTTCATCGTATCGTTGCTGAGCCGATTTCAAAGCTCATCTTGTTCTGATTATATTCAGAAAAAATCGTTCGACAGTTGCCGAGGAGTGAGGCATAGTGAGAACGTTACAAACAAGACTTCGAAGCACCGAAAAGCCGAGCGAACCGTCAATTTTTTTTAGGCATCAAATTCTTGTCGCTTTTCGAATGATCTTTATATTTAATAGCATTGGACATTGAAACAACGTCAGATTTCTCGCAGATAATAGTGTGAATAGTCAAATAAAAATCTTTTAGCTCTTCATGTAGCACCATGAATTCAGGTTTTTCAGCCTGGAACAAACGATTCAATCTGTTGATCTGGAGCAAAACATACGAAGATCAATCATTGCATTGTAAATGCTATTCTGATCAGCAGCATCAAACGATACTGCGGCGTAAAAGTCACCATGTACCTCAATGTTGATTTGTTCAAATCTAAGAAATTCCACAAATGGAAAAAATCTGTACCAATCTGTACTTTTTTACGAAAATCTGTACTCTGTACCGTACAGAATCTGTACCATCCCAAATAAATCTGTACGTGTGGTAACACTGATCGTAAATATTCTCTTATGTTTCCAGGTTTTTGTCTTTTGTTTTGTACCGAGTGCCGTTATCTTCTATTCATAAGAGCTCCGTACCGTAAACAGATTTACAAGACATTAAAATTTGTTCAGAAAAAGTGTATACTAACATATGGTTGCATAAAATATAATGGTTAATCGACTCATAGAACATATTTCATCTTTTGCAAACACAACTTTAAATTGTTAAAATTTTTTACACATTTTTCTCATGAATCTCAATAATTTTTTGGTCTGTTTCTGCTCCTTTAATCAATTTCTATATTAATTAACCTATACAAGTATTTTATGATTAAAATGCTTTTAGTTTGTACTTAAATTTAATACCAGATGAATGAATTCTATGAATATGATTTTCGAGATAAATTCATATATTCAACAACATGAACATAATACCATCATATTGGGTTGGGGAAAAAGAAATGTCGTATATTGTCAATATATGGCAACACCTAAACATATCTTGTGTTGTACTTATCGCATCGGGTCATACTATACGGCTATTTAAAGACGACAATCTGTGCTACAAGTGTCTTTTTGACAGTGTTGTGATTGTCCTTTTCAGTCTCAAGTTATAGCGTGTCAAAGATGGAGTCCACCAAGCAAGAAATTCGCCATATTTTACGTTTTTACTACCTGCGAGATAAAACTGCAACAAAGGCGGCCGAAATTATTCGTGTAATTTATGGACCCGATACTGTGACGATTCGCACAGCACAGCGTTGGTTTGATCGACTTCGTTCTGGTGTAGTGGCTGTCGAAGATACACCCCGTCCTGGTAGGCCAATCGTCGTGGAAACCAAGTAGATCGGCATGTGAACACTCGCTTGATCGGCCAGGAACTGGGTATAGACCATAAAACCGTGGAACCATTTGCAGAATATTGGATTCCAAAAAAAGCTGAATGTATGGGTGCCACACGAGTTGAGGCAAAAAAAATTTCTAGACCGAATCAACGCCTGCGATGCACTGCTGAAACGGAACGAACTCGACCCATTTTTGAAGAAGATGGTGACTGGTGATGAAAAGTGGATCACGTACGACCACCCTAAGCGAAAAAAGTCGTGGTCGAAGCGCGGTGAGCCAGCCCAAACCATCGCCAAGCCCGGATTGACGGCCAGGATGGTTTTGCTGTGTGTTTGGTGGGATTGGAAGGGAATCATCTACTATGAGCTGCTCAACTATGGCCAGACCATCAACTCGGTTTTCTACTGTGAGCAGCTTGACCGTTTGAAGCAGGCGATTGACCAGAAGCGGCCAGAAATGATCAATAGGAATGGTGTTGTTTTCCACCAGGACAACGCTCGGCCTCACACATCTTTGATGAACCGCCAGAAGCTACGGGAGCTCGGATAGGATTTCCTATTGCACCCACCGTATAGTCCAGACCTGGCTCCAAGTGATTATCATCTCTTCCGGTCCATGCAAAACGCTTGCGAGAACTGGCTGTCTGAGTTTTTTGCAAATAAGGAGGGGGGGTTTTATAAGGGGGGATAATGAAGTTGCCTTCTAAATGGCAACAAGTTTGCGAACAAAACGGCGCATATTTGACTTAAATTGGATAATTTTAAGTATGTTAAATGAAGCGTCAAATTTCGATCAGAAATACGACATTTCTTTTTCCCCAACCCAATATAACATGAACATGAAATAGATCCTGTTGCTGAGCAAAAACATTTGGTCCAAGCAGAAAGAATATTTTCAATTCACTATAGCAGTTTACTTATATATTTCATGTGCGATATAATATGAAATTGTCGAGATTTTCGGTTTTATTTATCTGTGCTACAAATTGAAAAACCTTGTAAACAGATTAGACTCCAAACCTGGCATCCCTGGTTCTTTCAACTGATTTGCCAAAGAAAATCTACGGTGTCGACATCTGTGGCGACATTAGTGTTTATAGGACAAATTAAAATTTGAAAGAATATTTTTATTTGGTATTATTCAATAGTTTAAAACACGTAGTGTTTACCTTAATTGAATCCCGCACAAACTGATTATTATTATAAAAAATTATCTTTAGACACCGTTCACGACCAATCCATTGATTCAATATGAAAATCCATAGTCTTTGTCGCTTCGCAAAAGTCATGAGTCAGATTCTGCGATTTAAGGTGAAGGAGGAAGGAAGCCATTGTAGTAGTATAGGTAAAACCACGTGTAAAAATGGGGTAATAGTGTTTGTGAGAGAAGATGAAAGCACACGTAAATAGATCAATTCACTTATCAGACCGGCGCTTCATTGATACGAGTCTTTGAAAACATTTTTAAAAAAATAACAATTCAATACTAAAGTAAAATGTATGAACGATATGTTCCGATGAACAATTGCAAATATAAATATATATAGAAGGTGCATTTGCATATGAAATAAAATTCTGATTATACGCGAGCGTAACATGAGCAAATTTATAACACATGCGAATTGGGGCTCTTTAAGTATTACCAAGCTCTTGCGCATAGTAACTCGATGTTGATAATTCCTTAATATTTTTCTTCGTTGGTTGCATTGTTTTCACATATTCACGTTGGAGAGCCTTAACCCTTCTCTTCATTGACCGAGGCATTTTGATTGAATGTAATACTTTTCCGTTTACTGTTTTTGAAAGCATAGGCAGCCGTGGCAGTGTTCCGAGCTCTGCAATACAATTTGCTTAACCAATGTTAAAGTTGCTAAAACTTACATTATAAACCCATTAAACGTAAAAATAATAATTGTATTGATATCAACACAATTTTATTGTATTGATTTTCATGACATGAAACGCTATGACTCAGGAATAACATTTTATTGAGTGGTTTTTATAGCTGTTTCGATGATGTTGTCTGGCATCAGTGTCGAAAAAATAACGATGCTTTCAACAATACAAACAAAACAATTGCCGAAAATTTAAAAATTAAAATTTAACTTTCAGAGCACTAGCTCGAGTTTTACGACGTTTTTTACTATACAGTGTGACAGCAGATGTGCATGTGCGGATCGAAGTTTAGCTCAATATTGACAGCTGAGATGAAGACTAATTGAGATTGAATTTCAGTTGACCCGTGAGCGGACGGCCTTAGAATACATTCAAGGTGTGTAATTTGGCATAGAAATATCAACTAAGTACTAGTAAGTTGAAATATTACATTTTTTCTTGAAATAAGTCATATTTCAATCATAGAAAAAAAAATCATTCACACTGTATATAATTGAATCATATATTATCGAGTCTGTATATAATCGAGTCCGACCTGTAATGCACCTGTTCGACTCGAGTTTGGCACCTTGGTGCGCGCGATGCTTTGACTTGAACAATGCAGCAGAATGTAGAAAAAAATGACCGGTGCTGTAGCGCGTCATTGCATTTTTTTCTTCTTTTTTATTGTTCATCGTTTAGGTGGCTATTGACCAGAATCTTCTTCAGACCCTCTCAATATAAATACTAAAGAACATAATGAACGTTGTTAGAGCACGGGAATAGGCGGGAAATGTATTTTAATCTTTTATTAAAAATAAAATGTCAGTTTTTTTAACATGATGCCTTTTAACTCTCTCTATTTCAATGTATTTAACCCTAAATGTGTAACCAAGCTATAAGATTGGTAAAGTACATCGAAAATTTTGACACGTTGTTTGCATTTTTGCGTATCATAACACTTGGAAAAACATTGTTAATAATGCATTTTTTTTTTGAAAATTCAAGTTAACTTTTTGAATAACGAATTTAGTATGAATATATTCGTAAATTTAACTTCACCATGTATTTTTATGATGATATGATACTATAAAATCAGGTTCTAGTGATAGCTGATAGTACCTTTCTAAATTAAGGAAAAGATTCTCAGCTTCGTACCACTGTGCGTGGTAGAATTCCTGGAACATACATTGTCGGACAAGAACCAGTTGATACCACTGTAAAAATATTCCTAGTAAAATCACAACTTCAGCTAGTGCAGTCAAACGTTGGATTGTGCCAACCAAGCTTCATCAGGTAATCCCAGTTATATAAATCGGATGTTATCATGCATTCTTCGGTTCAATTTCATCGTTACTAAGTCTCTATGTTCCAGCCCGATGCGTGCAAACATCTGTTATAGTGGTTGAATATTTAATTTCCGCGAAAAAAAAATCCCACCTCAATTAGTATCTTCTAACCACGGGTACTTTTCAGAAGGGGGTTTATTTTAATATCGCAAATTACCCGATCAACTGGAAACCTACTACTATTGTCACAACAGCTTTTACCAAGCATTCGTTATGGTCGAAAAAAGGTACGCATCTGTATGACTGTGCGCGCGGTATATCTCTGCAGCGTTATAGAGTTCATGATGATGCAATCTGCTGCCAACATTTCGACATACAGTCTATCACAAAATTGAGTATACACCTCGTGCTGCTTTGTTATATTTGAGTTTGTCGGGTTAAAAAGTAAATAATAAAATGCGACTTATATTCATCGTAAAAAAATTTTCACATTTCTACTTCAGGTTTAAAATACAAACAAAAAACCTTCAATTAAGACGTGGCAAAATTGAGTGTACAGTTCAAGTTTATCTTAAAAAGAAAATTGAAATCAGTTCAAAAATGATAACAGATAACAAAAATCAATCCCCCTAGTATTTAGTATGGTCTGCAAGCGCCGAGGCGAGATTTCGGAACGAGGCGAGCAGACGGAAATGCCTTCGTCGTTATGAGTTCCGCTTTTTCCCTGGATTTTTATCCTTCAGATGGTTCTTGAGTTCTCACGATGGATACTCAATAGTGTTCAAGTCCGGTGATTGCGGAGGTGTTTTGAGTTGATTGGGACATTTTTTGGGTTTTGATTGGGTTTTTTGTTTCGCATTCACCTTTGAGATGAAATACTTTTCACAGCCAACACGACCTCTCAGATTGTTCCTGTATGCTGCTCTCCGGACAGTGTCTGCGCAGACAGGTCTTCCAATGATGTCGGCTACTTCGGTAGTCAATTTAGGAATGTTTGTTTCAGGGTTCTATTGCAATGTTCGAACAGTTACCCGTTCATCATCAGAAGATTGGATTCGTTTGCGTTCCATGTAGAGATTTTCCATGGTTTCTTAGTATTTCCACTTGTTTATGATTTTCTTTACTGTAGAGTGGGTTCTTCCGACAGCAGCTGCTATTTCCCGCAATGTCTTTCCTCCACAAGTCTTACTTATTATCATTGTACGTGTAAAAATATTTCTTTCTTTCTGGCAAGTAATGTCATTAAAAAAAATTTCAAACACCAACAAAAAACAAAAAAAAACACTGCCCAAGCAGTGGTTTGGTGTTGGCGTCACACACTGACGAAAAAAGAACGCTAATTCGCAAAGATTTTACAAAAATGGTTAATTTGTTTGGAGAAATTTAAGGTGTACACTCAATTTTGCAATGCTCAGAATAGAGATTGTTTAATTTTTTTTGGAATAAATTATTAGCAAAAAACTTTTCGCGAAATTTTCTTGCGCGCATAGTTAGTCAAATGTGTGTGTTATTAATATACATCAAAAGAAGAAATGTATTCAAATATGTTGAACCAAATAAATGGCGAGTCTCGTTAAGTAGCATGTGTATACTCAATTTTGGGATTGACTGTATGTACTTAATATGCAATTAATGCTACACCGTGTTTCATAACTATAGAACCACTCCGTTTTTCTGAGTGTCCAGAGATATGCAAGAAGTCGATTGAACTGAAGTATACAGTGTAGAATACAATAACTATATTCGTTTATAGGATTGGCCATTTGAACTTTATTGTTGTGTTCAGGCGAGACATAAAAAAACTAAAATTCCATTGTTGTACTCGTTCTACGTAGAGGATACTGCTCATTTAAGCTCTTCAAATCACTCATACTGCTTATAAGCTGCATCTACTATTCGTACGATCACTACTCATAAGTACTTGACAGGGTTTTGATCTGGTAAACAAGCAGACCAGGCTAGAATCTGAAGCCCCTATTCTAGACTGACCAAATAGTTCAGGAATGAAAACGGGCCACGTAAGCCAAAACAAATTTATCAAAAAGTCATATTTTTTGAAGAATTTTATTGAGTTTATATGTTGTTTAATTGCTGAAGAGACTTTGCGAAAGAGGTTAGGATTTTTAGAGATTTTATCGAAAAATTTGTCACATTCCAGATCAAAGTTCTGTTCGGCGTTTGTAATAATAGTTAATGGTTTGAAAATTTAATCGCGACGATATTTTATCCAAATATTGATTATTGAGAAAAAATTCTATCAACAGACGCGGTACTGCCAGGTAAACACAAAATATAATCAGTAAGCTCCACGAATTCCTTACATTCTAGAAATTTGTTCTCCATTTCTGAAAATAATTGCACACAATGATTCACAACTAGTAAGGATTATTTGTTCCACTTTTTGGCTTATTAGTTATAATTCCTGTAATCTATATGAACTGGAAGTTTTTGTAATAGTTGGCACAACTGTTGTCGTCATGTGATATTTTCAGATTATTTATTTATCTATTTATTGTTGGTGTGAATATTCATTGAGTTGTGTTTATATATTTTCAAGTCAATTTATTTACAATCTTTCTGTGTTTATTTATTCATTGGTTAGGATAGTTAGTAATTAATTATAAGGTCAGATTCAAATATTTAAATTCGAAAACTCACACTGAAACATTTACAGTATACCTCCACTAGGTCACAACTGAAAATTAACTAAAAGATTCTCCAGAAAGTATACGCTTAAGAGCTTAGTTTCCCCATCCAGCTCAAGGAGTGGGTGAGGAAATTTCTGTCCTCACCGCACTCCCCAGGTACCCTGTATTGTGTAGTTAATTGTCCATGTGCACATGTAACGTCCCGTTAGTTTAAGCAAAGTTGAATGTACAATAAATGTAATTAAAATTGAAATCGTAGTCCACACATCCAGCAGGAAGTTTGTCGTCATGTCGTTTGTTAGGAATAAAAGTCGTTAATATAAATGTGATCCTGTAATCGTTCATTTTATTGTTCATTAACATTTCACGAACTCCGTGTTCTGGAGTTAATGTCTGGAGTTTTTGTAGGTCCGTTTTTGTTTCTCAGATGGCCGTGCCAGTCTGGTAATTTGTTAGATTAACGTTGCCTGTAATGAGAAAACCCTGTAGTTGTTTCCCGTCGTAATTGGAGTAATTCTCAGGCGTTGACGTTTCTGAGAGTGTCTTCTATCAGCTTTCACTTGCTGGAATTGGTACTGCTCGATCATCCCCCGATCCTTACAAAAGGGCACAATTTAGGCCTGTGTATCAGGCCTCTAGCTGGGAAATCGAACCCTTCTTCGAGCTGGCCGTAGATCCTGGGTTGTCTTTTGAAACCCGGTCCGCTACATTTTTCACTAATGCTACTTTGAATCTCTGCCCATTCAGGAAAGGACTTAAATCCTTCAACCTACACAGACGAACCACACCCGTGGTGATTAGACTGGGCCAAAACCTGTAACATTGAACCTAACGCTCGCTTAATCCATTGACGATCAAGCTGTAAAAAATATTGTCTATATCGGCATGAATTGCAAAAAGTTGATAAAGCGTAGGTCCTCCTCTGTTCTCAATTAGTTCAAATAACCTGTTCGGCATACTTTCAACCAAGCTTTGGCATGTTGAAATCTGTATCTCGTTCCACGCAGATGGAACTGCTTGTTTAAGCTCATCAACATTTTAGTACTGCTTGTTGTCTGCATAAAGGGGAAGTGGGGGCATAGTGGTCACCCTAAGGAATATGCCCATATCCGGCGCCCACATACCTATTTAATTCCCGTTTCTCGAAGAATATTATAGTTCAACTCATTGTTCTTCAAGATAGCATACGGCTTTTACTATAAAAATTCAAAATAGTACACTTTTCATCATTAGAAAAAAAGGTGAAAAATCGAACTTTTTTTTTTGCTTGGAGGTAAAGTGGTCACCTAGTGGGGGCAAAGTGGTCACCCGCCCATATCAAGCTAAATGGGAGAATTTTCTGCGTTTTTTTCGTCCAATTTTATTCAAATTATATTTGTTATAGTAGGTACATGCATGAAATAAGCTTGGCCTATTCACCTAGAGTCTCAATTTAAATTTTCTCTTGCTTACAAAAGCGTAGTAAGAAACACATTACGTTCCGCATAATGAGGCTTGGTTTAGTTGGAATGGCATATTTATCCGGGGCCAAAGCCACAAAAGGATCTTCTTCAAGAGCTGAATGTGATGAGGTATATCAGCTTTAGTAAACAGAACATTGTAAGTTGTTATTCACCTATGACCACTTTGCCCCCAAACATGAAAATAATTTCTACGCTAATTAATCGCTGAGATTGAAAAAAATATCTCTTCACCTCTCTTAGGATATGTGAACAGTCGTCCAAACTGATGATTTGTCCAATATATTAGATTAAATAAACTAAATTTCACGAGAAATTCCTTAGATACCATGCGCATAGGACTACGGCCGAATGGCTATCGAGAGAGTAATTTCTGTTTTTATTTGTATTTTGACATGCGACAGCTCTACTGAAGTACAGGGTGACTTAAAAGTCATTAAATTCTTCAGACATAAGGTGACTGACTATCAATACGGCTTCTATAGTCAATAGTTATACTACCAAACAAGCAGGTGACCACTTCGCCTCCCATGACCAGTTTGCCCCCATTACCCCTACTCTTCGTACGATCAATCCCCACAAGTTCTCTATCGGATTCTGATCTGGTGAACAACCGGCCAATCCAGAATCCGAATCCCCTGTTCATTGAACCATGCCCTGGTCGCCCGGCTCTTATGAACTGATGCGTTATCCTGTTGGAATACCAGTTCATTACGATGGTTTTGATGCAAAAACGGCAGCAAATGTTTTTGAAGTACTCCGACGTATTCCAGACTGTTTATTCGTGTTGACGGAAAAGCAATCTCCAACCGTCCATCTTGACAAAATCCTCCCAAAACCAATAAAGTTCCTCCTTCAAAGTTCCGTGTCGTAAAATAACTTGGCTCGTTCCTTATATCTCTGCAGTATGAATCAAAACTATGTGGCCCATTCAAGTTGAATTTCTTCTCATCAGAGAAGATGACCTGAAAGAATAGACCGGCTTAACAAATTATTTAATTGAAAAGATAAGTGACTACATACATTACTCCAATCTCTACTAGTGTTGTCACTTGTGGCGGGGCAAAAGGCGTGGTGCTTGTTTCCACTTTTGTCGTTGAATACAAGAACAGCCTTACAATATTCTGTAGATTGTTATTCGCGAAACGTCAAGCGATAGTTCTGCCTTAATCTGGTTCAAACTCTTCAGTGAGTTGCGTATGGTTTTAATTATTTTTCGTTGAACTCGTCTAGACAGCTTTTTTTGGTTCCGCCTTTTTCAGTTTTGCAATATCCATCAGGATTAATCAAAAAGTTTATAACATGGTGCCCAAATCACATTCGCGGTAAGCTAAAATCTTCCCTTTTTCCTGTTCCGACAAGTACGTTCCACGCGGCATTTTAAAGCCTTCACGAACACTTTATACCACGCTCATTCACAAAAGTAAACTGAGCCACGAATGAAGTGAATGACTATTACATACAATGGTTCTATGTGATTCTACATATACCACTACACATCTATATGAATTAACATAGTTTGTCAATAGATGCAGAAGAAATCTGACAAGACCGCTGCTTCACAACTATTCGCACGGGATTCTATTCAAAAAGGCCTAGTTTAGCTATCTACCATCAACACAAATGAACAGTCAAATCAAGTACTTCAGAATCATTTATTTCTGTTTTTGGAACTAAACCACCGTGAGAATTGGGTAATTTGGCATCAATTCATAAAATCCGTAAAGTCATGGCATGGTTTCATGAATAGGGGCTTCAAATTCTGGACTGGTCAGCTTGTTTACTAGATCAAAACCCCATCAAGAACTTATGAGGAGTGATCGTACGAATATTAGATGCAGCTTATAAGCAGTATGAGTGATTTGAAGAGCTTAAACGAGCAGTATCCTCTGCGTAGAACGAAATACACACTACAACATGGCGCAGCTTGGTCGAAACTACCCCGAATGGGTTATTTTAACTGATGGAGCATCTTTAGCATATTTACGTATTAGAAACTTATTGTAATTCATGTGAAATTTACGTTAATTTTGTAAAGGAGTTAGAGTTTTTCCATCTGGTTCTACAGTTATGAAACACTAGAATTTTTGTTTTTTTAATTTTTCGCGTCTGGACACAACAATAAAATTCAAATGGCCAGGCTCATAAATGAAGATTGTTATTATATCCAACACTACATACTTCAATCCAACCGACTTCTTACATATATCTGGAAACTCAGAAAAATTGAGTGGTTCTATAGTTGCAAAACGCAATGTATAAGAGGTTCAATCAAGTGATTCCTTCCTACATCACAATGAGTGTTCTTTTGACGTAGGACTACGTCTAACCGGAAGATATAGGGGGTGAAATGGAAATCTAGGCACTGAACAAGTAGGAAAAAATGCAAGATTTGGAACGCTTATAACTCGAGCATTTCTCAATAGATCGCAAAGGTTTTTGCATCAATTGATAGGAAATATATCTACGCATCTATCATAACGAATAACATTTCATTTTTCTTGAGATAAATAATTGAATAATTGTGAAATATCAAGCATTGTCAAAATGCACTATGTGCCCATTTTTGATTGGTCCATTTTGTGCTCCTCAAATCGTACCGACCAAAACGGGCAACCAGAGCAGCAGCGAAATAGAATGAAGCACGATTGGAAAGGAAAAAGAAAAAACTGAACGAAACATTGGTCGCAGTCTCACACATGCGTAATTCTCGAGCCAGCCAGTCAGCTTAAAAATCCCCGCTCCGCTGCCGTAACGATCATTCTCATTCAAACCGTACACCACATCAGTTCGCATCACAACACATCAACAAACCAACCCAAGCAGCCATGTCTGGACATGGTAAAGGAGGAAAAGTGAAGGGAAAGGCAAAATCCCGCTCGAACCGTGTTGATCTGGAGTTCCCCGCAAGGGTAGCTAGGCCGAGCGCGTTAGTACCAGTGCACCAGTCCACCTAGCCGGCGTTATATAGTTTCGGCCGCCGAAGTGATCGAGTTAGCTGGCAAAGCTGCTCGCGACGATAAGAAAACCCGCATTCGGAACCCGCATTGAGCTTATTGATAGTTGGGGACTTTCCAGATTATTCAATTTTCACCAATTCTTAAATTGTTTCCAGATTGAAAGTACAGTAATTTACAATTAGTTCGACATTTAGCTAATTGGACGGACATGTAATGCGACTTATTTAGTTGGACATTTTTGTAAACATAGAGATCCAAATTATGACCCCACATTGAAAGTCGACACTGTACCACTGTCATCACAAATGTTCAATTACAGGTTAAAATCGCCTCCAATGCGACACTGAGTGGCGCGTCAGCACGTCGCATTGAATGTAATTTACTATACAACATGTCACAAAGCTGGATGGGAAGAAATTTTCCAATTGTGAAAGCTGTGGCGAGTGGCAACAAATCGCTAAACAGGAAGGTTTAGCCGAACAAGATATCGAGTGACAACAAAACAATAAACTCTTTGATTGAAAATAATTTTGTGATCCTGAAAAGGACCCTTTTTAGCCTGCATGTGAATCCAACGAGCGAACAAATCGTAATGAATGTATTTTTTTGCCATCGCTCCCTTTTAACGCACATTCGTTCGTCTCGTTGGACTCGCCCCTCTGGCTGAGTCTGCCGATTTGTCTCTATCCTGTGAGTGTGTACCGCTAGAGTATAAAACACGCGGACCCCAAAAAAATATCTTATTTTCTTTCAAACCGTAAACCCGTGTGGTTGTACGGCATCGGCATCGTGGACGTAACAAAGGAGGACAAGTTAAGGGAAAGGCAAAGCCTCACTCGAACCGTGCAGGTCTCCAGTTCCCTGTTGGTCGCATTCACTGATTGCTCCGCAAGGGTAACTAGACCGAACGGATTGGTGCCGGAGCACCAGTATACCTAAAAGCGATTATAGAGTTTCGGTCGTCGGAGTGCTCGAGTTGGCTTGCAAAGCTGCTCACGACAATCAGAAAACCCGCATCAAGAACAGAGCAGCTTCGGTTCGGCGCTCATCAAGGCAACAATTAGTTTCAGTGAGTGGCAAAGTGTTTCTCCGGCACGTCGCATTAAATGTAATTTACTGAACAATATGTCACAAGCTGGATGGGAAGAAATTTTCCAACTGTGAAAGCTGTGGCGAGTGGCAAACGCAATAGCTAAACAGGAAGGTTTAACCGAACAAGATGGGAATATCGAGTGATAACAAAAACACAACACCAAAGGTTCTTTTCAGAACCATCAACATATTCATAAAGAGTAAACAGTAAACTAATCCATTTTTCAGGTAGATAGGTAGGTATTCACGTAGGAGAAGAAAATAAAACAATATATTTAAAATATATATTTAACAAAACCTGTCCCCTTTGTATAGTCCTACGTCACTCCGGTTATGTCCCCGACATTACCCATCCGTCTTTTATCAGAATAATACTGTAGAAAGTTTACATATTTTGGCATTTTATTAAGATTTTTTATATTAAGTTAGGTTATGTAACGGCTATTTCAATAGGGACGTTACAAAAGAAGACCGATAGGGATCGCAAACGACGCCAATCAAAGTTTTGCCATTTCATAATGGAAAGATATACGATCCAACAACGAGTGGAGATTGTTAAAATTTACTACCGAAATTCGGAGTCAATGGCTTCAACTTTAAGAGCGCTACGTCCAATTTATGGTTGTCATAATCGTCCTGCCAGATCAACAATTGAGCGTCTAGTGGAAAAGTTTGAGTCCACAGGCACAGTACAAAATGTTCTCGTGCCAGTGACACAAAGAAATGCCCGTTGTGTCTGAGAATATTGCTGCCGCTAGCGCATCAATTGAGGAAGACCCAACTCAGTCTTTCACACGTCGTTCTCAAGCGTTGGGAATCTCTGTGACGTCGTTGTGGCGAATTTTGCGAAAAGATCTTGAACTACATCCTTACAAGGTCAAATTGACGCAAGAACTGAAGCCGCTTGACCAACAGAAGCATCGTATGTTCGTGGATTGGGCTGAGCAACAACTTGAAAATGATCTGGATTTTCATTGAAAAAACATCTTCAACGATGAGGCTCATTTCTGGCTGAATGGCTTCGTCAATAAGCAAAATATGCGTTATTGGTCAGGCAGCAATCCACACGTACTCCATGAGTCACCATTGCATCCCGAGAGAAATACGTTTTGATGCGGTTTATGGTCCGGTGGCGTCATTGGACTGTGCTTCTTCCATGATGATCAAGACCGGCACGTTACTGTGAATGGGAATCGCTACCGCTCAGTGTTAACCAAATATTTTTGGATCTAATTGGAAGATATGGACTTGAACAATATGTGGTTTCAACAGGACGGCGCCACAACCCATACAGCGAATTTAACAATCGATTTACTGAAAACCAAGTTTGGTTAGCGTGCTATCTCACGAAATGGTCCATTCAATTGGCCGCCTCGGTCGAGCGATTTGATGCCCGTAGACTATTTCCTATGGGGCTACGTCAAGTCTATAGTCTATGCCAACAAGCCAGCGACGATTGATGAACTTTGTACACATATCGAACGTGAAATTGCAGCAGTATCCGCCGATTTGTGCTTGTGAACCGTCGAAAATTGGGTTCAGCGTCTGGACTTCTGCAAGCGTGCCCGTGGTGGCCATGCAAAAGAAATCGAGTTCCATACATAATGTCATCAAATGTACTTTCACATGAATAAAGAATTTCATTGATATCCAAAACCGTTTTTGTTTTAATTAAAGAAAAAACTTTTGTAGCGCTCTCATTGAAAAATCCGATGAATGCTAATTTCTTCAACAAATTCCACAATAAACGCGAACTTTAAAATCGACGGTGAGACCGGTGAGATTTTTCCAATCCACACTCATAAGAAATAGGGGAAAAGGGGGGAATTTGGACCACCTAAGCAAATCGCCTAATATTTCCAAACCAATACGGTATAAATAAAAAATGTCACATTGTATACTGAACTACACTTGTTTTCTCTCAATTAATAATGTTCAATCATTATATAAAGCTTCAATCTACCAAATATATCATAAAATAAAAGAGACGATTTTTGGACATTAAAATTTGATGCGGGGTGATTTGGTCCAGTGTGTGTTTCATCGAAAAAAACATACTTATGTTTATGTTAAGTATTTTGGGATAATGTTACAATCCGTAATAATGTTTTGGGATCGATACCAGGTGTCTTGGCCGGATTCCAGACCAGAAAAGTTGGATTGACACCATCTCGAATTCTGCATGAATCTTTTCACTGTTGGTCGAGCATTTCCAAACACTTTTGATGCTTGGTCAAAGAAAATCCTTTCTCGATGGCCTGAGTTGCTCTTTCAAGCTCCTCCTTCTTCCAACGTTGTCTGTCCATCCTCTTCTTGTAATTCAGCGGCATCTGGAATCGATTAGACCAATGAAAAGTCTCAAACCTGTAGGACCAATTCACCCCACAGAAACGTGTCCATGTCACCCCACACAACATGCAAAAATTAAAATGCAATTAATTCCATTTATTGTTATCAAACTGACAGTTTCGCTTCATCAAACTGTTCCTCTTCTGTAGGCGAACAGAACTTTACTGCACACTACACGAAAAGTTTGTTTAATCAGCGGGAAAACCCTTAAAACCACGATCGGAAAACTCACATTTTTTTACGCTCAAAGTAATTGATGTACTTATGCTACCGTTTCCCTCTACTTGTGAAGTTTTACCAAAGTGTTTTAACTTTAGGTACATACGGTTCAACAATAGAAGGAAATGACATCATAGAAAATCCAAGTTGAGCCGTAATTTTTGAGATAAAGGGGTGGTCCAAATCACCAAATATGACCAAATCACCCCGTGTTACCCTACATCACATTTAAGTCAATCAAATTTTGATCATTCAATCCGTTTTGAAAAAAATATTACTGCGCTAAATTACCGTCGCGAAAAATGATTCTCTCGTAATTGATGGGAAAACAAAGCGAAAATTTAGTATTTTTCAGAAAACTTTCTTCATCCCTCTGGAAAAGAACGAATGGTAGAATATGTCTAACAATACCAATCTAATGAAATATTTCTTCCTGCAATGTACTTTCCTGTATTCGAGCAAATTTCCGCTTTACGCCGTATATTACCAGCTCTGATAATCATTGATTCCGATTGTTGCATCTGTGCTACCACTATCAAAAGGTTCACGATCGCATTAAATCAACAGAGCCCTAATCATGAAATCCGATCTCCGCGGGCTGTTTGTTTCGACGTGATCTGGGGGAATTCTGACATAATAAAAAACCCAAGATGAGTCTCTTCAAGGAAGGGATTCTTTCCACACAAACAGTTGTATGGAAATACGCTCTCGAGCCGATAGAATTCCCTCGGCTGCTGGAGTTAACCCCTGCGTTACCGACCACAACCACGAGCACAGGAAGAGATCACATTAATGCAACGCGTGTTCCAAATGGGTTTAATACGTCTTTGTTTAATTCACCAGCACTAAACAAAAAAAAATCCCCTCTTGAAGAAAAATGCCACTCACTTTAGTCAGCTTCTAATTTTTGTGGTCATCTGATTCGGAAATGCGAAATTTGTTTACCCTAAAGTAGTGTTTTGATTTTGTCGCTTTTGAAGCGAATAGCTACTTTATGGCCAAAACTAATCACTTCGACCAACCGATTGGTCATCGAATCATTTCGATTCGACTTGAGAAGATCTGGCACGAAAAACGTAAGGGTTAAAAGCGTCACGATGAATGGAACAACTGTCTGGCTGCTGACCGGCAACTAGAGAAGAGGGATTCCATTCAGTACTGTTTACATTTTCCTCAGTATGTGTTGGATTGTTTCGCCGATGCTAATGATGGTGCTGATCACGGAGGCTCGCACAGGTGCTAGTTTTGATATGAACCAGGAAAAAATGGCTCAACCAGCGCAGTCATAGTTCGTCCGACGTCAAGTCAAGTTGTGATCAGCCCCCCGAGGGGATCAGAAAGTGACGAGTGACTTCAGCGATTGTCGGAAACCTTTTTGTACCGTCGGGAAGTGTCTGTGAAAGTGATTTTATTGTGCTGGGGGGAACCTTTGACGATTTGTATTGCCCTGAGCTGGACTTGGTGGTTCGATCAGATTGAGCTGATTTTACGATTGCTAAAAGGTAAACATAAAAGAGTTAATAGCACTGCAGAGCCTGCAACAGTGTCACGAAGAAGGTATGAGGCGAAGCGAATTACGTCTCGATTTATTATTAGGCATTTTGTGAGGAATTATCCAAAATTTGTGAAGTGTTTGAATGAGGGCCCTTCCGAAGATCTATGAAAGCAGATAATGAAAATATTGAATATTGAATACTTCTCGAATGGTGTATTTGATGGTAGTGCATCAACATACAGTCTACGTTCGTCATGTTCGGAAGTAGGACACGTCCGATTTCTTCATCCAAAGTGATTTTACAACCATCAAATACCAACCATTTCGGTTTTATTACATTATTCTGTACGCGAACAATGAAGCGTGATGCGAGTATTGACCAAAAAATGTACAATCACGCAGCTATGGAAAACGATTACTACCATCTACCCGGGACCAAGTACCAAATACGGTCCATCATTGTCACATTGAACTCATAAAAGTACGATGTGCAAACTTTTGGCCAACTTCAAAGGACTGTAACTCCATCAAACATAATCCGATTTGATTTTTTTTTGCGTCATTCGACTAAAAGTTTGATACAATTTCATGATGTGACACCTATATTCCAGGTCATTGGATCCTGGAGACATACCGGATTCTCAGGGGGCATATTTTACTTTTGAATCTAGTGATGGATATAGCTATAGCGATTAATCCGATTAAAAATCTATCTCTGTAGTTATTACACCGATCGAAGAAAAAACATTTTCAAAGCGAAAGACATAAGAATACAGGAATACAGAATTCCTCTAATTGGACATCTGGCTAATTGGACAGACATGTAATGCGACACGAATAATTGAACATTTGATTGTCCAATTGTCTAATTAGAGGATTTTGTAAACGTCCTTTGTGCAAGTTTTTAGCACAAGACGAACAAGTTAGACAAGTCCTTCGGAAATTCAAAATATCTCCGGTGTTTAATGGTCCTGGGAATATTAGTGCCATACCTTGAAACTTTATTTAAATTCCAATTGAATGGGGGAAAATAATCAACTCAGATAAGACGCTCTGTTTTATAGCATATTTTTCCCAGAGTCATTAATTCACTTGCTGGAATTTCTGAGTTTTTACTTGATCTTAAGACTTAAATTGATTCTGGGTAACTTCAACTCCCTACGATGATAACTGTTCTTCATTTATTTGCGATATGAGTGATAACTTCAATTTGTCAATTTGAAAAACACGCAAAGCTACAAGAACATCTGGAGAAAATAGGCTTAACGTATTCACCTATTCGTCCGCTTCATCGTTGGATTTTATGTAGGAAGTAATCCAAGGTGATCTCTTGTCAACCCTTGTTTCTAATGCTAATGAGCTGTGTCCACAGAAATACGTCGATCTTTCGCACAATATTGACTGGGAAAAAATAGTACTACGAGGGCTATCCAGAAAGAAGCAGACGTTTTTGACTAGCGCGGAAGTGGTTGCTGGGTATGCATCAAGCTGTGGTAATGGGTGTTCCGTAACTCTCTTATTTTTTTCGCTGTGAATAATTAAACTGTGTGATGCTACCCGCCACTTGTGAAGTGCGTTCATTGATTAGGTGTTTGTTGATAAAAAATTACTGACCAATTGCAATCCATCGCAAAATTTGCGAAGTGTACGGGAATGGAATAGTGACTGAAGCCGGGCATTGCAGTGGTGTAGTTATCACAGCTTGGTGCGTACCGAGCATAAGAATCTTTTGATAATAAGATGGATACTCTAGTCTCGCCCCTAGCTGCATCAGTCAAAGACGTGTGCCACTTTCTGGATAGCCTTGTATATCAATTTGACACACAAACTTCTACTAATCGAAGAACATGATTTAGTTTCTAATTAGATTTCCAACACCACAATTCAAACTTAGACGAAACGTTCCTCTGGTTCGGAATTTCGCCGTCGTCCTGCTGCTCCTTGATGAGACAAATTTCAATAAATCTTCTGCTGTAAAATGATTTCCTAAAATCGGCAAAATTAAAGTTTAGACATGAACATGAATTTCTAGAAACGCATTTACTGGCGGCTACGATCACTCCTATGAATACAAACGAGTATTCCAATCTCGTAGTATATCGTTTATAAATATCTAGTAATAACATTCACGAGGCGCAAGTGAGGCATTATTTGTACGATAGAATTCTCACTTGCGATTCTTTTGTGCAGTAATTCTGATGGTACAAATCTAGTCATTCGAAGAACCGGCCAAATGCTTTTTAAATTTGTTTAATGAGTTTATTGAACGAAATATTGTTCAGAAACAATGGAGATAAAAAAAAACAAAAAAAAGGCTAACCCTAACTAACCGATGTTGTTAATGTTGTGTTTCAAATGTTCAAGAGTTTGCGGAGAGTTGGCATAGATACGGTCTTTCGCATAACCCCACAAAAAAAAAGTCTAGCGGGTTCAAATCGCATGATCTGGACGTCCAATTGGCATCACCAAAACGCGAAATTATGCGTTCCTCAAATTTCGTTCGCAATATGGCCATGTTCGGTCGTGTTGTGTGGCACGTGGCGCCATCCTGCTGAAACCACATGTCATCCGTATCCATATCTTCAAGTTGTGGCAAAAAAAATCGGTTAACATGCGGCCATAGCGCTCACCATTCACAGTTACCGTCTCGCCGTCCTCATTTTCAAAGAAATACGGCCCGATGACTCCACCAGACCATAATGCGCACCAAACAGTGACTTTTGGCGGATGCAATGGCCTCTCAACAATCACGTGTGGATGTTCTGAGCCCCATATACGGAAATTTTGGGTGTTCACATAGCCACCGAGCTCGAAATGTGCCTCATCGCTGAAGAAAATTTGATGCGAAAATTCAGCATTTTGCTGCTGTTATTTGTTCACCCAACCGACACATTCCATGGTCACCACGCTCTAATTTTTGTACCAGTTGGACTTTATATGGATGTAGGTGCAAGTCCAAATGCAAAATTCGCCACAATGATGTGTTTGACAAGCCCAATTGCTGAGCACGCCGTGGAATCGAAACATTCGGGTCATCCTCCACACTGGCAGCAACAGCAGCAATATTTTCGGCCGAACGCACATTACGATGATGCACAGGTTTCACAATATCCGCTACGGATCCAGTTTGTTCGAATTTACGCACTACATTAGCGATTGTGTGCTCTGTAGGCCATCCATGACGACCAAAATCCGTACGTAATGCTCGAAAAACATTTGCCGGGTTTTCATCATTTTTATAGTATAATTTAACAAAATTAACACGTTGTGCGATGCTAAAACGATCCATATTGTAAAATGGCAGACATTCGACTAACGATATGACGATTTGGTTGACAGCTATGTTAAACGGTTGTCAGCGCAGGGCTGTATACTTTCGGAAGTCCGAAATGGAAAACCCTGTAGAATGTTAGCTGGAACCCAACATAGCTGTCTAATTATTTGATATCGTTGGATTGGATAGTGTACGTATGGAAGTTATATTTTTGAAATTTAGTGGGGAAGGATAAGTTGCTTCTTCTTTAAAAGTCGCAAACTGTATATGAAAATATGTTTATCGGCTGACAAAAGTATATGTAATAATTTGATGCGCACAAAATATTTGCAATTTTTCATATTTTCTGTTTGGACAACTCACAGGTTTCATGTAAGATCATATTTCATAATGTTCATTCAGAGATGAAATTCAGCAGCGATATTTACTAACAATTAATCATACAAACAATCACGATAACACGTACACGCAATAGGCCAAACAATGGATTGAAAGCAACGAAAAAACTTTTTTCTTAACTTGCCCTCACTGTAAGATTTTATGTTAACCTAATTCATGAATCGCCCCAGCTTTCCCTAGATTTTTTCTGATAATCGTGAAGTATATGAATACTGAATTGAAAGAATACATGAAATTGAAAATATATAGTTTTGCCTTTGAAACTACGAAAATCTAATTTAAGTTTTAACTCAAAATTGAGTATACATTAACAAAATAAACCCTGCCTTACATGCATAGATGACAATATCGTTTTATTTTTCGTACAAGTGTTCTTGTTATATTTATTTATTCCGTCCAGCGCAATTCAGTTCAGCTGCACTCGATCGTTCGCAAACAGTTCGTTCACAAACAGTTCATTGTCAAACAGTTCACTCGCAAACCGTTCTTTCAGAATCAGTTCGTTCACAAACCATTCGCTCGCAATCAGTTCGTGGAGAGAACTACTGTTCTTTGAAAAAGAACGACCGTTCGTTCGCTCCTTCCGGCGAACTAGTTCTTTCGTACCGTTCGTGAACGGTTTGCCCATTTCTAATTTCAATATTTTACTTAACCAAAAATTTCAATAAAATACTCCCATTTTTTTGGGCTGCTAACAATGTACGATATTAATTTGGGATACATTTTTATGTAGCAAAACCACGGTTTTAGAGCGTCGGCAAAACATTCTTTTAAAATTCGTTGAAAATGCAACAAGTTCATAAGTTCTTCACTGTAAACATACTATTCAAATTTCTTCAATTTTTTTTCTTTGAAACTCTATATAAAAAACAGCTTTTTCGGTGCCCTGGTAATATTGTAAATCGCTGAAATAATCAGTTATTGTTTCGATTTTATTGAGTATTGAGTTATTGTTTCGATTAGAGGCGAATGAACTGCAAAGTTTAAAGCCTCTTAAAAACAAAGAAGACAAAGAAGATTGTTTCGATTTTCGCATAACCAAAGGCGCAATAAAATGAATTCACAAGGTAATGTTTTTGGGGTAAACGGTCCGTGGCAACTATATAAGAAGAAAACGGTGTCGAAACGAATAATATAGAGGCAAATGAACTGAAAAGTTTAAACCCTTTTAAAGCCAAAAAAGAAGAAGAAGAAACAATTATTTTTTATCATATACAACCAAATGATTGTCTCGCGTTACTTCCTTCCGAAATTCAGACGTCTTTCTGTTTTCTTAGACATTGAAGGAGCGTTGAGCACTGTATCCATAATAATATAGTCCGACAATCTTCAGAGCCATTGATTTACACCAATTTTAAACAACTGTTTGTATAATCTGACAATCTGAAAAACACTTGCCTTTTAGTCATGGTTTCGGGAATTTAAAAGTAGGTACAACGAAACGGTTCGAAGAAGAGGAATTGTACGGGTCGTTGGACGCGGGTTGGAAAGTTCCAGTAGCTCAGAAAACTCAAATTGAGCGAAAGGCAGATGGAGCAAAATCTTCGCAAATCTATTTGTAAAATGTTTTTTGGTTTGGTGAGTGTGGAAAGAAAGTTAGAGCAATAGGCTAGAGTATAAAGTAAGGAAGGAAATCCAGTAATGCATACATCAGTAATACATCAGGACTGCCATAGTAATATCTGTGTTTTTGGTCTTGATTTTTTTTTTGCAGAAAATCTGTATTGATAACTGTTTAATAAGACGGTTTTCATGTTATATTCGCAACAAATTTGATTTTGTACTTGTATCTGATTACAAAAAAGGTATATAAAGAAAGTATGGCACCTGAACTGCGCCTGAACGATTTCCGCCAAAAACTAATTCTTGAGAGCGTTGTCGAAAAGCACACCTCATGTCATCTTCGGTATCCACTCTGTTATGGCGTTTCCATCAGCAGCATTGTACGAAATCCACATAAATACTACGCAAAAGACAACAACGCTTGAAACGCTTATTCCGCATATCAGGATGAAAATCGATCATTTGTAGATCGATGAGTTTGTTCTGAAATCGGTCCGAAACTTTCGTCACTGCCAGTCGGAAGGGATTTCAAACCTTGTCCAGTCGGAAGGGATTTCAAAACCTTATCCAAATCGGCGTTCTTTGATGTAAGGAAAATATGTTTTAAGTTTAACTTGTTGTAAGAAATCTAGACAAATGCTGTACAATTTACTTTTTAATGGTCTTCTGTACTGTTTCGTCGTCTGTTCCATCATCATTCACTGAAGAAAGTCTTTCAAACATTGTGAAATTGTTCAATTGAACATTACAACATTACATTTGGGAATGATTGACGAGGATTGCAAATTTTACCATATCCAAGAAGGATTTGTAGAAATTTTTGCTAATCATTGTCATCTTCAAAGCGAAGTAAATATGCAATATTCCCTTGCACAATTTCCCCCTTTTGATGACCAAATTCCCCACTAGGGGAGAATTCTCCACCGGTTGAAAATTACTGTTCTAGTTGATCTCGAAAACGCAATCCTACGTCAAAATTTGTCGATGATTACAAGCATGTCTCGCGTATTCAATTACGTATGTAACAAGAGAATCAATAAAAACCGCCTTCGCCGTAACCTTCCATAAGATAGATTGAGATAATTTTGTATCACTAGGGTTCTAACTCAACCCGTTGATAACGTTAAATGAATAAATAGAACGATTCAATGGTTCTATTAGATACCTTAAATCCTTGAAACAAGAACCTTCAACGCAAAATGGGCTCAGAAGCAAAGAAGAAGTAAATGACTTGATCGATTTTCTCTTCATCAACTTTTTCTGTCGTTAAAAACTCTGCTGCAAAAACGTTCCAATTTGGGCTTGCTATAGAAACCGATAGATGAGGTTCTGATCTATCTTCCAAATTGACAAATACAGCAAGAATATGCTTGCAGCTTAGTTATAACCAAAAGAAAGAGTCGATGTAGAGCAAATCGAACTATACCATACCTTTCCAACTATAATTACCAAAAACCAGGAAGAATGAAAATAAATATTAGGAAGAAATCAGGATAGCTCACATTGGGTTGTTCAGAGAGCTCGTGCCGATTTTCGGGGGAAACAAAAGCATCATTTTCACAGGCAGACTGACATTTATTTAATTTTATTCTACAATCGTTCGTATTTCGTTCTACAATATTTCATCACCTTTCACGCAAGTTAAAAATTATATCATACGGGAACACGCTTGTTCTTTGCTAGTTATTTTTCATGCTGGCCATAGAGTTGAAGTTCTTGATTCGCTGAGAAATCAATATTTAGAATTCCGTTGAATTCATCCTCCCTACTTTGGAATTAATCTTTACTCATCAATTGAGGAAAACATATCAGCAGTGGGTGTTACAATAGTTTCACCATTAAAGTTGATTCTACCTTGAATCTGACGAAAAAATTAAAAATCATATTATTTTGACTTTGAATTTAAAAATGTTTTCTTGAGAAATATTACAGATCTTACAGATCAAACTAATGGTCGCAGTGGTACAATGCTCCTACAGAAGAATATTACACTCTGAAACGCATTCCTTCATCAATAATTTTTCGGCCACTCATACATACACATCATACAAGGTAATATTGTTCCTCAAACATAATATCGTTATTATTTAAAAAACTAATTCGGGTCTTTCACTCTGGAAAAGCCTATTCAGTCGATTTGCAACGATCATACACATTAATAAATAAGCTTGGTACCACTTTGTACCAGGAGAATTTCATTGAATGTAAGCATTATACTTGTGCGGACCGGGGAGCTATTATGACAGTTCTCATTTCGAATCAGTAAAACTTTGACATGGATCCTAGTATATTTTTCACGGATGATTTTCATTCTAAGAAAGTAAAAAGAACAAAAATCAGGAGAAATCAGAATCATTTCTGAAAAACCAATCAAAATTGAGAGTTTGTCAGGATGTCAGGGAACGTGCCAAAAAATCTGAGAAATCATGAAAAATCAGGAAGGTGGGCTTTTCTGCTTACACCCCTTTCCTTTCGAGCCCCTCAATTATCATCGATACTTCGTTTTTCGCTAGAGGCTCCGTTCAGACCGGCAGCAGAATAAAAACGTGATTTGGAGATAGAGAACATAGTGCTTTGGCGAGCGAGTGAGACCATTCTACAGCCGCTTCACAATTATAAGTAAATGGATTTCCGGGCACACGTTTATATACAGATTTGTGTGATTTCAATAGCTTGTTTTCAAAGCAAATTTTTGAGCTGTTGAAACAAGTTTTTCGGATGGATAAGTAACAAGCATATAACTTTTAGAAAGTTTGTCTTTAGAATTAAGTAATTATCATACCACTCCGTTTAGCTGGCAAAGAGATATTATCGCTCAAAACATTGCACCTCCAATTTAATCCTACATCAATGAATAAATGCTTATTTTCACTTTAACAAAATTTTCAAGACCGACTTTTTTGGGGTTCAATCTTTACTCGTTAACACGTTTGCCATAATCCAGATCGAACCGATTTCTCTTGAAGTGTGAATTGAATCCGGATCGGCATATTTTATAATAGTCATGGTCTTCGCTCAATGTTGTTCATGGATGGATACCGGACTGTCGAAATAACAGTGAAAACTTGTGGCACGACGTTTAGCACAATTATCAACAATTAATACGATCGTTCACAGTTCATAACCACATCAGCAAATGTCAATATCGTTTAGAATGGATGCATATTAGAATGTCTGTCCGGATTACTGTTTGATGATTAGTATCCATTTTTTGTCAATGTGTTATTTGATGCATTCTTCTCGAAATTCCTCTACAGGAATGTTTTCGCCGTTTTGTTCTGTTTTGTCGATTATTGCTATTTATAGTTTTTATTCGATACATCCGACACATTCTGGGGACGCTTTTGTCTATCTTTTTTAATCATTCGTATGCTTGTAACAATCCTTGTGTTTGTATCGACAAATCAAATTCCTGAGACGCTATTTATATTTTTTTTTATCTCGTTTGTTGACCCTCCTCAAGATACCTAGATTCGAGAAAGAATCGTTTCTTGTTTCTTTTTGGTTATGGTTATGACACGAGTCACATTGAATGGTTGCAGACAACGAAAGAAATCGTAATAATTTATAAATATGTTATGCAGAACAAACGTAAACTGGGATATCCCAACACATTTCACGCTGCGGCACGCGCAGAATCGTTTGAACCGAATGTTTATGTTCAACACTAGAACAAATGGACACTAAATGATAAGTAACAATCGACAATAACATCGACAATTATCATCCTGGTGGCACTTCTGTCGGCTGTTTGCCAAGAGAGATGATCTGTCCTCTTCGATAGAAACAAAATGTTGACACCCTGCCATGAATTTTATGTCTTTATTACTTCGTGGCTCGATTATCGACAAATGATTAACATCTTCATTTCCACGTATTTTCTCCACAGGGTACTTGCGAACAATTGTGAACAGTCAGTGGCGGCGGCACGTGTGATAAAATGAAAACGCAAATCAATATGGACGGGTCGTACATCAACGAGGGAATGGATTGTTCAACGCTAGATATATCAATGCCCACCGGAGAACCCCATGGTGGCCTGACAGGGTCCAATGAATTTATACGTAAGTTATGTAGCTACATGAATGATCGACTTTCAGCAGGTTGTGGGGGAAATGGGTGATTTTATGACAAATTGTTCATCAGTGACAGCTTGTCTAGCAACTACACAATTCTTAGAAGAAATTATGACTTGTGCTTCGGTGTTCAACATTGTCAAAACGAAATCTGGAACAGCTGCAACACAATATTTTCTTGCATTAAAAAACGTTTTAAACAGTTTTTTTTTTCTTCAAACGGCCGCCGTATTGTCAAAAAACGTGTTTTTGACTTGTCCGAGGTTCACGCGACAGTGGCATCTTTACTGGATTAGAATCTGTTCGATTTTTTTTGTTTCAGATAACCAGAAGGGCTTGAATCGTGAACGCCTTGGAACATTTTTTTTAACCCCCTTACTTCATAAGCTTGTAACTATTATAATTATGATTATTTTTTCCGTTCATTTTGTGTTTTATTGTTAAAAGATCGGTAAACAAATAATGAAATAATGGATGATAAAAATATTCTTTATTTTATTTTTTCGGAGCTCGAAAAAACGTCCGAAATTCGTGCCTTTACACTGGAAAACCTCCTAATGAAGTGAAAAAAACACCGCATAATACTGTATTATAGTGTCTTTCAGACTTTTCACTTGAGGCGAACCAGCCCAGGAGGCTGAAAGCCTCTCAAATAAAGAATAAAAAAAAAGAAAAAAAAGACTTTTCACTGGTTCGTCACTTGGACCACGGTGATGTAGCGAAAACTTTTTTCTTGATGTTTTCAAAGTTTCTTTGAAAACGAAAATGCTTTATTTATCTTCTTGATTTAAATTATCGCCTTTAAAACATACCCCTTTTGACGCAATACACATTTTCCAACGAACACTTTTCATAACTGTATTCAGGAATTTCCTTCAGTTCACCCAGCGAATTCGTTTTTATGTCTTCAATGCCGTCAAAACGGTCTCACGAAGCGGTAAATTTAGTTTGCGGTGCTTGTTTAATCACATTCGTGCCATTTTTGGTGAAAAATTAGTTTCACAATGATCGATCGATGAGCTGGTGCATTATCGTGGTGCAAACCCCAAGTGTTCCACAAATCTGGCCGTGGAGGCGATCTGGCGTAGTGGTAACATACATGCCTCTCACGCTAAAGGTCACGAGTTCAATTCTCACTCCCGACATTCTTCCAAAAATGGAAGTAAAAAGTTACGAACCAGCCAAATGAGTTGAAAATCACTATAATACAGATAAAAAAAAAATTATAGGAGGTTGTGTCCAAGATACGACCGCATTGTTGACGTAGAACTACGCTGTTATTTTATATAAGTCGCTTCTTTATACCTTCGGATATTATTCTATAATGCTGTGAAACTTTAGAAACAACTGCTTAGTGGAATAATATCTGAAATGGTTTTTTCATTGTAGAATCAGTTGACGATAAATGATTTATGATTCATTCTTGCCCTCGCAAAACAATACACTAGCTGATCGTATGTCGCAATTTATTTCTTGGTTTACATTGGTGGCTTGAAACTACTAGGAATATAAACACTTCTAGCATTTTGCGCTATTCTCAAAAGAAACGCTTCTGTTAATATTACTGGCCTCGAAAAGAGTTGCATAACTTTCTCATGCTCGAGAGAAGCGCAGCTGTCACCCTTAGTGGAGGAAGTTTTGCTACTGGCAATCGAAACCTAATCACATACAAAATTCCAGAACATTTACTTTCTTGGTGACTAAACAAGCAAAATAAACTCTTTTTGTTAATAACAACCTCGAAAACAGTATCAATGCTTCATTATGATCCATATTAGCGCAAATGCAATCCTAGTTGAAGGCAGTTTTACGACTGGCACGCGAACCCAAATAACTTATAACATTCCAGTAAGACATTCAAGATGCTTGGTATTCCCAAAATATTTTTTTGGCGCACAACCTTAACGTCTGCTTCGCTATAACGTCAGTTTAATGCATTGATGCGATCTCAAAGGCACCAACGAAGTCCTTATGATGACGGAAAACAAACAATGTTAACTGTTTGGAAAAAGACTGAATTATGCCACACAGCTTGTACTCTGCCAATGAATGCCAATGAACACCCATCGATACGAATTCGCTGATGAGTTTGTCAAGAGCGACCGCCTTCACCACCAGCGGGGGGAGCTTGATTTTGGTTGCTGCCTGGGTAACGGCGTTTACATTTTCGACCGACGCGCCGAAATCGCCTACTTCGCTGTTGTGCGACGCGGTGTCACACTCACGAAGGCTCGGTTCAGTGCGAGCGCTTTTCACTGCACCAACATCGCGTGCATCATTAGATGACGCTTGCCTCGAAATTTTATTGACACTGGCAATGCGTTCGTTTTTGCAGGGCTCGAGCCTGCCTTCCTCTTCTTCTTGTTCATCACACACTACGCGAAGCGTCCAATGTATGACGCGGAAAGAAAAACACACGATACGAATAACGCGAAAAATGAACAGAAAATCCAAACGACGATATCCAAGTTGGATTACCACTGGTGGGGTCCAATCTTAGATCGAAGCGCAGCGAAAGCAAAGTGAACTGGATTGCTCAACAGTCCGATGCCGAATGAAAGCTTGCCTCAGCGAGATCCACTGTTTATACTCTAGGCAAGTATTCCCCTTCATTCTCCTACTTTTCCTTTGTTCACGGAGACTTTAGATCCTACGATTTCCCCTCCGTTGGTCGTCGATGAGTTGCTCGTTATTGAAAGCTCTGTTCGGGAAAGCACACAAATGGACAGAACAAATGTATGGGAAAATGGAAACGCTTAAAGTTTTCATGAATTTTAACCATTTACAAACCAGGGGATTCTAATGTATAGCATAATAAACAAATCTTACGGAATTTCTGATTCGTTTAGTATGTAAATCGCCAAAATCCGTTCGTGGCAAAAATAGTTATTAACGTTAACTTTATTTCATAAAAACGTGACCTGTTTTCTGATTTGGCACCCTTAATGAAAGACGTAGTTCTACGTCAAAAAAAAAACAAAACTGGCCGTTAGCGACGAAATTTTCTCTTGTTAATTGTTGTTAACTTGTTCCTAAAGACGCTATAAACAAATAAAATGATAGATCGCCACCACTTCCATGCTTCCTAACGGTAGACAGACACTCCCTGACACTCCTTTTAAAACGTTTGTCGCGGTCGATTTTGTCACATCCACCAATTTTGCCAACTTGGCGTGCGAGAACGTCGAATTCTCTAGCTTGACAATTCTCTCCTTGATTGGACGTCAAACGGTGCAAGCGGTGAAAATTCATCATAGCAACCATTGTATGTACACTCAATTACCAAATGCAGCACTTCAGGTTTTTTCATGCATTTTCAACAGAAATACACCAATTTGAAGTCGACCAATTTTTGCGCGTTCCAGTCTTTAAACCAATGGGCGCGGTAATCATCATATCCAACCCGTCACATGCGAATTGAACCTAAATTAATCGAGGCTCCTGCATGGCTTAGATAGTATTGCTGAGTTGTTGAACTCCAGAAGGGATTAAAAGTTGAGGCAATGCAGAGGCAATCTCACTGTGTCCACTGTTTTCACAGCATACTTGATCACCACGTGCAACGTTGCTAGTCTACGATATGCAGCTGTATGACACCCGCCATGTTTTTGGTGCCTACATCTCAAACGTCAAAAGTATTTATTTTCTTCAAAACAGCGATCCGTGTTGGCGGCATTGTGTTTCGTTTACTAGTTTAGGGGAGCGTCAACGAATAGCTGTTTTTCAGTCGGAATGAACATTTTCGAAATTAAAATTATGAATGAAAATTAGTTTCTCCATATCAAATTAGTATTCTATTTGTATTAAAAACATTTTTCTTCGCAGTTGGTGAAAAAGTCTCATACGAAAATTGATTACGAAGACAATTTTAAATTATAATGAAAAAATTCAGCAACAATTTTGGACTTGTATAGCCATATGGTTGATTGAAAGTCAGAAATATGTGTTTCAAGTAATTAAATAACATGATGTGAAAATTTTCATTCAAATTTCAAAATTTAGAAACTGGCTTCGTGTATTCTAATCTGATAGAGATTACACTAACGAGTTTGGGACACAAATTATGGCCCTAATTTGAAGTCGCCACCAGACGTCGACACCATCGCGAATTACCAATTTACCACTATCTGACATATTGTGATGTCGATGATGAACTTTTACAGCAGAGGAATAGTGAGTTATGCGATGACGGTAGGTTGAGTGAGATAGCGATAATCGTGCCATACACCTGACGATATGGTTTTGCTGTTTTTCCTTGATTGGTAATCAAGTGTGCTGTGGATACACAGTAAGGCAAAAATCATGATCTTACCCCTATTATCCCGGGTTAGCTACCTAACACCTTAAAATTTCCTTTCCGTATGACTGTTTAGAGCACCCATACCCAACCCAGCCCGCGGGTTGCCTGCGATCCATGCGGCTCTTCCGGTTGGCCCGACTGGTCCCTTACCATTTTGTATGTGATTGCTAGGTTCCTTTATCCATGAATGATTTTGATTAACGAAAATTAGAAGAATACATATTCTCCTATCGTGTTCCCGTGGCCAAGGTACAATACTGAAATATCAGTGCATATCAGACGAGCGAAAATCGGTCGCTAGAATTGCAAATGCAGCGTTCGTTCTACAGACAATGTGTATAGAGAAAATATTGCTATCTAAGCTCCGCCGTATTCTTTTCATTGAGTATAAACAAGCCATTCGCGATTTCAAACTACAGTATTCACAATTCATCAGTCATCTAGCTAGCGACCAGATGACAGCGAAGCTTTTGAGATGATCTTTTCAAGGCCGGGTGTTTAGTTTAATGCCTTTGATGTCCATTTTAAGCTATATTCAGCCTACAAAACTACAAAAGTCTACAGAACAACGCAAACCCAAAGGTCCTTTTCAGGGCCACTAAAACTTTCGAGAGTTATTTTAGAAATTTCGATGCATTCGATGGATCTATTTCATATTTATTTTTGGCTGAAGCTTCTGTCAATTTAGGATTGTGTTTGGATTTATTGGTGTAATGATTTTGTTTTGAAGTATAGAGGCTTTAAGCTTTCTCAGTTCATTTGCGTTTGCCCTTGAAGAAGACCAAATTGAAACACTAAACTAAATAAATACACCTTGAGGAATACCATTTGGAAAGCTTTGCTGCCGTCTGATCGCTAACTGGATGACTGAGAAATCATAAATAACTTATCTGTGTTTTGTTTTCCGATCAATCAATCAATTTTCGCGATTTCTATTGTTGTTTCCGGCTTAAAAGTGACGTAAGGTATTTTTTTAGTGTTGAGAGTGGCGCTTTTCGGTGGAAAACTGAAGATGAAAATTTGTTTCGACGCTATCGCTTTCGCTTCTACCGCCACAACACAATAAATTCGTTCCGGATTTTCTATTGCCGTTCTGCGTCTTCTGCGTTGGAGATGTAATTTGGCTAAAAAATACTGAAAAACTACTTAGACATTCAAAAAGTTCAGTATTTCAGTTTCAGTGTTTTAGACAGCGAGCAATCAACAGTGCATGTTGGTGCTTACAATTAATTTGACAATCTACTCAAATTCAAATTCGCGCTCCTCACTCAGTGAAAGCATTAATTTATCGGCCTTTGTCATTGCTGTCAAATATTTGTATCAATGTGTTTACGTTTTTTTATTATTAAATTTATTTAATATTTGTTCTCGCAGGCAATAATTTCGTCTCCTAATCCATTTGCTCGAGCCACTGGATTAGTAGGCAGATGTACTCACGAACAGTGATACGTGATACGAAAACTATTATACAGTCATTCCATGCCAAACTGATAGAGTGGTTCTCAGATTTTCGTGAGAACTGGAAGTTTCGTTCCTTATCGCAAAATATTAGACCCGTGTTTTCTTTTTTTTTCTTTACGGTTCCCCTTTCTATTTTAGGGTGGTTCTGTATCTCTCACGCTAAAGGTCCCGAGTTCAATTCTCACTCCCGACTTTCTTCCGAAAAATGGAAGTAAAGTGATGTACCAGCCAATAGTCACTATGATACAGAAAAAAAGTCGGTGTAGTTCGAAAAATCAACATTTTCCCCTTATTTCCAAAAATGACTTTTCTCAAAATCCTGTCCACGTACCACCTGGACAACTTTAGGGCGGTAGGGAGTAAGAAAATGTCCACGCTTGCCCACGGAGAGGGAGGAGGGGGTATAGACTGAGTTCACGTGGACAGGAAGAATAAATTTTTTTTTAAATACAATAACCTGTACATTCAAAATCAAATAAAATCTGTTACATATTCGAGAATTTCAACACTCTCCATATTTATCAATGAACGGATAGAGCCGCATGAGCGTGCTGCCCAGTCAAACGATTATATATTTTTTCTCAAAACATTGAAGTTTTTCACTGAAATCTGTCAATTCATAGGAATCAATATTTACATTTGTATGAGAATGTACACGTACCACTAGTCGTCATATTTAAAACATATAAATTTTAATAAAAATATACATGGAATTAGGCAGCTGATTCGGAATATTTCAGGAAATGATAGAGGATAGCATTTGATGAAACAATCCTTCTACGCATATGGTCAATTCTCAACTAGAACAGAGTTGTTGAACTTTTCTTGAGCCCAATTTTATGCCTCGAGCTGAATCTCATTTAGAAAGTACGCTACTTAGAATGATTATGCTGCTCATTTGAATGTTAAGAAAATGTTGCACAGAATGTAGTTGTAAAACATTTAAATCAATGGAACCAAGTACTTTTTTCAGAAGTGAAGAAGAAACTTCAAAATGTGCTTTTATGGGGTTCTATTATTTTCTAAAAATGCATGATAAACTGGATTGCTTCTATCAATCAAGTTAAAGCTCTACAAATTCTCTTGAATTCCTTCCTTGGAATCAAGTAATTAAGTCATCAACTAGCAAGTATTCTTAGTTATACAACATGAACGTTTGGTCATAAAGGGTGTGTCACATCAAATTGCATCACGGAAAAAACGCTGTAGAAATTCGCCCAGTAGACCGATCCTTTTGAAAATTTTAGACAGTAAAATAAAAACTATTAAACAACTTTTGGCATTTTCTTTTTATTCATACTTCGATCCCAAGCCCGTAAGCTCACACCTTCCTCTTTACCCCGTCCATAAGGTTCTGTACAACGTCAGGTTGTAGTTTTTTTTGAACAGAAATCCATTTTCTCTTGAAGTCCGCCTCCGATTTGACAACTTTTGGGTTCTTCCGGAGGGCCTGCTTCATAATCGCCCAATATTTCTCTATTGGGCGAAGCTCCGGCGCGTTGGGCGGGTTCATTTCCTTTGGCACGAAGGTGACCCCGTTGGCTTCGTACCACTCCAACACGTCCTTTGAATAGTGGCACGAAGCGAGATCCGGCAAGAAGTTGGTCGGGCCCTCGTGCTGCTTCAATAGTGGTAGTAAGCGCTTCTGTAGGCACTCCTTAAGGTAAACCTGCCCGTTTACCGTGCCGGTCATCACGAAGGGGGCGCTCCGCTTTCCGCAAGAGCAGATCGCTTGCCACACCATGTACTTTTTGGCAAACTTGGATAGTCTCTGCTTGCGAATCTCCTCCGGAACGCTGAATTTGTCCTCTGCGGAGAAGAACAACAGGCCCGGCAGCTGACGAAAGTCCGCTTTGACGTAGGTTTCGTCGTCCATTACCAGGCAATGCGGCTTCGTCAGCATTTCGGTGTACAGCTTCCGGGCTCGCGTCTTCCCCACCATATTTTGCCTTTCGTCGCGGTTAGGAGCCTTCTGAACCTTGTATGTACGCAGGCCCTCCCGCTGCTTGGTCCGCTGGACGAATGAACTTGACAAATTCAGCTTATTGGCGACATCCCGGACCGAACTTCTCGGAACATGTCTAAACTGCTTAACTACGCGCTTGTGATCTTTTTCACTGACGGAGCATCCATTTTTGCCGTTCTTCACCTTCCGGTCGATGGTTAGGTTCTCGAAGTATCGTTTTAGTACTCTGCTGACCGTGGATTGGACGATTCCCAGCATCTTACCGATGTCCCGATGTGACAACTCCGGATTCTCGAAATGAGTGCACAGGATTAATTCACGACGCTCTTTTTCGTTCGACGACATTTTTCCAAATTTACGAAAAATTGACAGTGAATCATGGCCAACGTGATCTATACACTCTTATCTATCTGATAATAAACGAAAGCTGAAGATATAATTCTTAAAAATTAAATTTCTACAGCGTTTTTTCCGTGATGCAATTTGATGTGACACACCCTTTATCTGAATAGTGATGGTTAGCCAAGACGGGTCAAAAAAGCATATAATCCCACGCCAGGAAAAGACAACATCTTCTGAAGGGAATTCTTTCGAAAAAGAATCCTGGTTTATTGTTGCAGGAGTTTCATTTTTCAGTATGCAGCTTTTCCTGGAGTTTGACCATTTTTTATTTTGTGTTTTTCAGGGCACTTTGCAGATCTAACGAGGTTTTTTTTTATCAGTAGTCTTTAAGGAAATAATGGCCTTATAGTACATTCCATCATCCATAACGACGCAACCGTATTTCATCAGCAAATTCTTGGAGAGCATCCTTGCGTTTCCAGATTTTACGCATTACGGTTCGGTACAACTTGTGTCTCGACATTCCACAAACCACTATTTGTTTTTCGAATTTAGGATTGCGAAGCTCGTGCCATTTTCTGCGTGTCTGTCGGTGACAAATTTGGGGTTCGTTTGAAAAGAGCAACCACTTTCAAGTGAGTTTTGGAATCAGCTACCTTTGATTCGATCTTCTGGTTCCTTGTCGATGGTCAGACCTTCTTCAAATTGGATTTGAAATACCGTGAAGTTTGGACAGTTCAGCCGACTCATGAGAGGATAGTCCGAATCTTCATTGCTATTGGATAGTTTTGCGATGCACTAGTTCTTGATACTTAAAATAATAAATTTATATTCCCATGAATTTTGAAATTTTTGATTTTAAAAAATCACTGTGTCACTTTGTCACATATCGTATTCCAATCAGACAGCGGGCTTCTAAGCTATGATTCACTAAGAATCAGTTACTATTGGAATTATTATTCTTAAAATAATCTGTTCGAAACCTATAAGTGATGTTTTGTTGCGGAAATCGACAACGGAAAATCAAAACTACATAAATGGAGTTTGTAAGAAACCGAAGAACGATACGAATTAATTCTTGGGTACTCGAAGGACAGAAAAACACGACTTCTAATAAAGCCAATTCACGTTTGAATTAATATTACAATCAGGATAAAACAAGATTAACACTACAGTCCCGGTAATATAAAATAAGCTTTAAATATAGGCGCAATTCAATTATTTCCTTGAGCTGAGAATACGCAAAAAATGTCCACGTGGTCAACAGGGGAGCGGTTCAGTAAATGTCCACGCTTGTCCACGGTGGGGGAGGGGGGAGTCTAAAATCATGCTTTTTCTGTCCACGTGGTATGCGGACAGCCCCTAAAACGATTCAGATGATCGGCTTGTCAAATTGGAGCCAATCCAAAATCAGAGAGACGTTTTTTCGTTATGATTTTCAAAATTAGCCGATGGACCGAAAAATAATGTTTTCCCTTTCACCAAAAATGACTAATTTGAACTATTGGACCGATTCAGATGATTGACATATCAAATCGGAGCAAATGAGCTAGTCTTTTTTGAAAAAAAAACCAACTTGAAAAACATTGGATTATGTTCTTGTAATTTTTGATTGTATTTACTTTTTATAGTTTTCATGGTCTCGGGACCAAGGGCACAATATTTTTTATATTTTTTTGTAAGCTGGGTTTTTTTACATAATTTACCCAAGCATCAGCCCACATATATCAGAGATGTGTTTTTCAGTTTTTGAGTTTGATTTTTCAAAGTTAATATGTTTTCAGTCTTCGTTCAATATACGATTAGACTAGATTTTTGCGACTAGAATCCGGAAGATCCAGAGAGTCGAGGTATGACAATTATTGGTTTTTATTTTTATTATTCAGTTTTCGATTCTATTTGTCACTAGTTGACCTGGCAAACTTCGTCCTGCCCAAAATTTATTTTTCGTTATCACATCCACGTTTTCTTACTAAGCGCACGTTCATGGGTCCAATCGCAGAACTGTTCATTGATTGATCTTCTAATCTACCCTTTAAAATTACATTTTATTATAAAATTCCTAGTGCTTCTACCAAAACTCGTCATTACAATATCAGATTATTTTCAGACACAATTCTCGTTCAAGATATTTCATCCACTTGCAAATAACATGTTTCTCCTTTACATGGAATGAATGTTCGATACAGAAAATATGATAGAATAATGAAAGCCCTAATCGGACGATTCTCGAGTTTTGGTCTTATCAACACATTCGGCGATCCATTTTTATGTATATAGATACAAGAAGATATAGGAGTGCGTTCTATAACATTCCTCGTATCCAAAACCCTCACATCCCATATTTGGCTCCATTTACTTGATTAGTTCTTGAGTTGAACAGTAATTTGTGTTTCATTTGTATGGTAGCCCTCCTTAGAGAGGGGGAGGAGAGTCTAACTACCATAGAAACATTTATTGCACCTTAAAACCTCCACATGACAAATTGGGTTTCGTTTGCTTGATTAAGTCCCGAGTAATGCAGAAATTTGTGTTCCATGTGTATGGCAGCCCCCCCTTAGAGAGGGGGAAGAGGTCTCGAACTATCATAAGAACCTTCCCGACCCCAAAAACCCCTACATACCAATTTTCGTGTCGATCGGTTCAGTAGTTTCCGAGTCCATAAGAATCAGACAGACAGACAGAAATCCATTTTAATATTAGGCTGTCAAAAAAGTCCTGCGGTTTTTTTTTTGAATTTTCATTTGTTCATAAAATTAGTTATAATCATCTGTTTTAAGTCAAATATGCGCCGTTTTGTTCGATGACTTGTTCCCAACGAGATGCCAACTTCATAATACCCCTGTTATAGAAGCTCGCTTCCTTATTGGCAAAAAACTCGGATAGCCAATTTTCACAGGCCTCTTTTGTGGCTAACTTCTGACTACCTAGCTCGTTCGCCATGGACAAAAACAGGTGGTAATCATTTGGTGCAAGGTCCGGACTATACGGCGGATGCAAAAGAACCTCCCATCCGAGCTCCCGGAGCTTCTGGCGCGTCACCAAAGAAGTGTGTGGCCTGGCGTTGTCCTGATGGAAGACAATGCGGCCTCTGTTTATCAAAGATGGCCTCTTCTTCATGAGTGCTACCTTCAAGCGGTCCAGTTGTTGGCAGTACTGGTCCGAATTGAGCGTTTAGTCATAGGGAAGCAGCTCATAATAGATTATTCCTTGACAATCCCACCAAACACACAGCAGAACCTTCCTGGCTTCAGCGGGCTTCGACCACGACCGTTTGCGCTTCACGTTGTCGTAAGTGACCCACTTTTCATCACCAGTCACCATCCGCTTCAGAAACGGGTCGATTTTGTTGCGATTCAGCAGCGATTCCCATGCGTCGATACGGTCAAAGATGTTTTTTTGCGTCAACGTGTGTGGCATCCATATATCGAGCTTCTTTGTGAATCCAAGCTTCTTCAAATGGTTAATAACGGTTTGAAGACTTATCCCCAGCTCTTGGCCGATGCTACGGCTGCTACTATGCCGGTCTTTCTCGGCTAATTCAGCGATTTTGTCGCAATTTTCGACGACAGGCCTTCCGGAGCGTGGCGCATCTTCGACGACCTCTACACCAGAACGAAAACGTTGAAACCATCGTTGTGCGGTGGAAATGGAAACTGTATCGGGTCCATAAACTGCACAAATTTTATTGGCAGCTTGAGACGCATTTTTGCCTTTGTCATAGTAGTACTGTAAAATATGTCGGATTTTCTCTTTATTTTGCTCCATATTTGCGACACTATAACTCACGAACGACTTAACCAAACAAAACACTGTCAAGGACTATAATATAGCGCGCAAAAATACCTTTCCAACAAGCTATAGTATGACTCGATACAATGAATACAACTAGAACTACGCGCTTACAACGACACCTCGCGGAAATACCGCAGGACTTTTTTGACAGCCTAATATATATAGATGCCAATTCAATTCGAACGCATCAAGTGAAGATAAAAGATTTAAAAAATGCACTATTATATTTTCTCCTACTACCGACAGTGTCATCGACGGGGAAGAAAATCAATCCGGAATCTCGCTTGGAAGATGTCAACCAATGGTGCCAACGTAAAGTTAGAAGCGCCTGCTCTAGAAAAATGATGTACAAGCGATTGCCCATTCTGCGGTGGTTACCCAAGTAAGTATATTCAACCCCCGCCTCGGGGCCAGCATCAATGCCGTGCCCGTTCAGCCGGTTCAATAAATACCCGCTTTGTTTTCTTGTATTACCCATCCAGTTACAACGTGACCGATGCGGTCGGGGATTTAGTCGCGGGAATAACCGTTGGTCTTACTGTGATTCCACAAGCCCTTGCCTATTCCGGCATTGCCGGCCTTCCCGCTGCTGTAAGTAACACGATTACATAAGTTCCGCTTGATTTCTCTCGGCGCTAAACTTAATTGATTGACAAGTTTAGCACACATCGATGAGCCATAATTGAAACCTTCCTTTGTGTATTCTACAGTACGGTCTATATGGTTCCTTTCTCGGCTGCATCGTGTACATTTTGCTCGGTAGCTGCAAGGATGTTCCGATGGGACCGACTGCCATCGCAGCGCTGCTCACTTATCAAACCGCCCGAGGAAACGTTGCCAAATCCGTTATACTGTGCTTCCTGACCGGGATCATTGAGCTGCTGATGGGGATTTTCGGGCTGGGATTCCTGGTGGACTTTGTCTCGGGGCCGGTTTCCTCGGGCTTCACATCCGCCGTGTCGTTGATCATCGTGACATCGCAAATCAAGGATGTCCTTGGAATTTCCGCCCGGGGAACCACCTTCCTGGAAATTTGGCAATCGATTTTCAAGGACATCCACAACATTCGAGCTTGGGATACTGTACTCGGTATTACGTGCATAGCCGTTTTGTTGATTATGAGGGTAGGTTGTTGAAACCGTTTTATTTCGTTTTAAGGTTTTTATAATGATCTAAACGTTTCAGATCGTGGCTGGACTCAAGGTTGGCCCCAATGAGGATGAGTTGAAATCAAAGAAGCACCGTATTATAAACAAGTTTATGTGGCTGGTTGGAACTTCTCGTAATGCTATTCTAGTAGTGGTGTGCGGTGCCATAGGATACGTCTTTCAGTCATCAGCATCGGCACCTTTCAAACTGATCGGAGATATTCCTCCGGGAATGCCGTCATTCGAAATACCCCCTTTCTCGCTGAATGCCAACCAAACCGCAAGCGGACGGGATGAATCCTTCTCGGAAATCGTGTCAAGTTTGGGCTCTGGCTTGATTGTTATCCCGCTGATAGCACTGATGGAAAACATCGCCATTTGCAAGGCATTTTGTATGTGGTTTCAAGTAAATTTCAGAACGTAGAACTGATTTATCCCCTCTGATTTCATAGCAAATGGAAAACCGGTAGATGCAACCCAAGAGTTGATTGCGATCGGTGTGGCGAACATTGCGAATTCCTTCGTACAAGGCTTCCCAGGAACTGGTTCCTTGAGCAGAAGTGCCGTGAACAATGCATCGGGAGTACGAACACCGCTGGGGAACATTTACACCGGTGCAATTGTTATTCTTTCGTTGCTCTTCTTCACTCCGTACTTTTCGTACATACCAAAGGCAACCCTAGCTGCGATCATCATCGCGGCGGTCGTGTTCATGGTGGAGGTCAAGGTCGTTAAACCTATGTGGCGCACAAAAAGTAAGTTCAACGAAACGATATTTGTTTGCTGTTTTTATTCCATATTTTATCATCTACAGAAAGTGACCTAATTCCTGGACTCGGTACCTTTATTGCATGTCTTGCCCTCCCGTTGGAGATCGGCATCCTGTTGGGAGTTGGACTGAATGTTGTGTTCATCTTGTACCATGCTGCTAGACCAAAAATTTCCGTCGAACGGTTAACGGTAAGATACTGTCTTTCATATCGCCAATATGTAAGTGTGAAAAACCTTAACCATTCTTTTCAGAGCCCCGCGGGAACCGAATATCTGATCATTACACCCGACCGGTGTCTCATCTTTCCGTCGGTTGACTATGTGCGTAATCTGGTGACGAAACATTCCCTCCGTCAGTCACTGCCGGTTGTGATAGACTGCTCACACGTGTACGGAGCAGATTACACTGCAGCCACTGTTATTGATAACATCACTGAGGACTTTGCGAAACGTGACCAGCCGCTGTTTTTCTACAACCTTAAACCGAGCGTATGCGCCGTCTTCGAGGGTCTTTCACCGGTGGACTTCATTGTTTACTACCGGGAGGAAGATCTGGATGAGCTGATGAAGGAACGTGCCTTCAAGCCGAAGCAGGTACTCAACGCGTAAGTTCTATCTCGGGTGGTTCGCATAAGTCCAATTCAGGTATTACCAACAGTATTAAAGGGGCATTCAATAGCAGCTGTTGAGCATTTGACCCACGAGGCATTAAATGATAGTTTTGCTTTATCAGGCGGTCTCTCCTAACACTACAGATAGAGAGAGAGCGAAATAGAACAGTAAATGCCCCTCATATGGTATGATATCCGATTTAGAACACACCAATGTGTAAGAATGGCACGTATTATAGAATCACGATCATTCCTTTCAATTTTAATTTGTAGTGAACCATTCGAAACCAAGCCACAGATGGTTGAAAAACGATGAATGTATTTATTTATACGCTCTTGATATTAATACGATAGGAAGCAACGAAATGACAAGCTTCAGCACTTTGGTTCCATAGATTGAGCAACCAGTGAAGCGTGCATTCAAAAAGAAACACATGTTACCACTACAGCAGGCACCAATCATTCTCTAATTGAGCTTATATACCGCACTCGCAAAATCGCCAACAAGAGAACGTCGTTGAGGTATCGAAGTTCGATGAAATCATGTATATCCAACCGTACACTGCTATTTCGGTATCCTCAAAAATTTGTAGCCGCGACTCATTTGAACGTTCAAGCCATAAAGCAACGCAGAGTATGATGCAGTTTAGTTTGTAAGCGCTTTTTACCGAACGATAGCTCGTAAAATTGATGCCACTGTAACCTATAACTTTTAAATTATATTTTTTAATTATTAGATTCGTGTAACAAATAACTGTGATAAGGTTATAATTTATCAATAAACAATTAAAATGATGCGTACAGTGATTTTTATGCTTCACAAATCCCCATACAGTGTATCTCCGCTTAGATTTTCGCATAATTTCACGCCAAACGTAACCAAACTTAATACTTCACTCCGTTCTGGTGCATAGATGGCACCACTTGACGAACATCCGAACGCACTGAATCTGACAGACAGGAGCCATGCTCGCGTCTGTTGACCCATTCCACCGTGACGTGACAACTTTGACTCACTAAAAACAGTTTTTTTTTCTCTCGTTTCCATATATAAATCACACGATTACCCAAAAATTAAACGATGTCATAGTAGCGTTGAGAAAATTCCCTACAAGAATCTTCTGTTGGAGAACATTTTACAGTTGAACTTTTGTAACGTGACAACGCCTAACTTTTTGCGGTTTCCGACTCTTGAACATTAATGATGTATTTTCAGTTCCGTTCCAAAACATACAAATGAAGTTTGTTCTATGATTTGTCAAGAAAAGATGAACGTGGATGCTTACAACTCACGGCAAAACCGCCCTCCTCGGTTTAACATTCGGCAGTTAAAAGACCGCAAGCTGTCGAGATTACGCGCGCCTGTTGGATGAGGCACTACCCTCCTCTGGGGAGCTAATTGCTTCGAATCTCGAAGAGAATTGAAGAGACCGCAACCGCGGTACTAGGTGAAGAAACTACGAGCCCAAGAAACGACTGGTTCGACGGGGAGTGCCAGCAAGTGATGGAGAGAAGCAAAACAGCTCGGAAAAACTATCTAAGCATTGCCACGAGGGAGAATTTGGCCAAATATCGACGAGCGCGGAATAAGTTGGCCACGATACTGAGGCGAAAAAAGCGCCAGCAGGAGAACAGGAATCGTGACGAATTAGAACAACTATTTCAGGCTAGTGATACGCGCAAGTTCTATGAGAAGGTGAACCAATCTCGTAAGAGCTACACACCGAATCCAGACATGTGTAGGGACGAGGAAGGAAACCTGATTACAAGCGAGCGCGAGGTGGTCGACAGGTGACAGCAGTTCTTCGATAAGCACCTCAATGGCGAGATAGCAGATGGAGGCGTAATGGAAACCTACCTGGGAGTGCCTTCAAACGATAATGATGTCCTAGCCCCCGACCTCCAGGAGATCCAGCGAGAAATCGGGCTGCTGAAGGCAAATAGAGCCGCTGGAAAAGACCAAATTCCGACTGAACTCTATAAACACGGTAAAAATATACTGGCAACGGCACTTCATTGGGTAATATCCAGGATTTGGGAGGAGCTAACTAACGCTGCTTACAAGGTGCTCTCCCAGATTCTTACACGTCGTCTATCCCCGATAGCCAAAGGCTTCGTAGGGCAGTACCGAGCAGGCTTCATGGGGGCCCGCGCCACTACGGACCAGATTTTTGCCCTCCGACAAATCCTCCAGAAATGTCGGGTGTACAACGTGACCACTCATCACATATTCATAGACTTTAAGGCAGCTTATGATACAGTCGATCGAGAACAGCTATGGCAGATCATGCACGACTACGGTTTTCCGGACAAACTGACACGGTTGATCAAAGCTACCTTGGAGCGAGTTATGTGCTACGTTCGTGTTTCGGGGGCACTCTCGAGCCCTTTTGAATCACGCAGAGGTTTAAGGCAAGGGGATGGAATATCCTGTATGCTATTTAATATAGCCCTTGAGGGTGTAATCCGACGTGCGGGCATCGAAACGAGGAGCACGATTTTCAACAAAAGTATCCAACTCCTGGGCTTCGCAGATGATATTGACTCAATAACAAAAAAACTTTGCGACGGCTGAGGCAAACTACGCCAGACTAAAAGCGGAGGCCAGGAGGGTTGGACTACTAATTAATGCGTCAAAAACCAAGTACATGGTGGGAAGAGGCTCATAGGAGAAAACAGTGAGCCTCCCACGGACAGTGACAGTTGACGGCGATGAACTGGAAGTGGTTGATGAATTCGTGTACTTGGGATCTCTGATCACCGCTGACAACAATACCACGAAAGAGATCCAACGACGCATTCAAGCTGAGAATCGTGCATACTTTGTGCTCCGCAAGACGCTTCGGTCAAGGAGAATACGGCGTCGCACAAAGCTAACGGTGTACAAAATCTTAATAAGACCAGTGGTCCTTTATGGACTCGAGACTGTGACGCTGCTCACGGAGGACATACGCGCTCTGGCCGTGTTTGAGCGGAAAGTGCTGCGGACTATTTTTGGTGGAATACAAACGGAGAGCGGAGAGTGGCGCAGACGTATGAACCACGAGCTACAGGCACTACTTGGAGAGATTCCCATTGTACACCTGGTGAAAGTCGGGAGGTTACGGTGGGCCGGACATGTCGCGAGGATGCCGGACGACAGTGCAGTGAAATCCGTTCTCTTCAATGACCCCGCCGGCACTGTGTGGATAGTGTATGTAATCCTCCCTTTACATCCAACGTATTTCGCCTGCAATGTGCAGTCTTTCCCTTTATACACACCGTGTCAATACGACACAGCCCTGCGCTCATATTTCGCCCACTTTTAGGTTTAGTACAGGTTAGGTTTAGTGCATCATCCAACCCAATCACGCAGCACGAACACTCGTCCTCTTTCGTGTCTGGGCAGCGGTGAAGGTAAGACGTGTGTTCTGTAGCTGAAGTGTAAAGCAATTCCGAAATGGCTGGTCTCATGGTGGCTGAAATCTACACAGGCACCAGAAATAGAGGGGCTCAACGTGCCAGGTTGCTCGACCAGATCGAAGCCGACTTGCGAGTGGCGGGACGCTTACGGAATTGGTGACGAGTGGCCCAGTACCGAGTAGATTGGAGACGCAAAATTGAGACAGCACGAGCCACCACGGCTCTCAACTGATTATGTATGTATGTGTATGTGGATTCCTGTACATATTCAGCTATTCAAAAAAAAAACGCAAGAACTTTTTAAAAATCGGCATGCATTTTGTGACGTGACAACACGCTCTATGTGTGAAAACAGTTTCCACCAGGGTTGCCAACTATAGTTTTCAAAAATCAGGAAAACTGAAAATAAGAATCAGGAAGAAATCAGGCTAGGTCATATTGGGTTGTCTGAAAAGTGCGTCGTTCACATCTTTTCGACCCTCCGAGAACATTTTTTCGAACTCCGATAAACGATGTTTCGTTCCACGGTAGGTTCACGAGATGTCACAATCAACATTCGGAATGTGTTCGCGCACTTAATTTTGTTTTTCATACAAAATTTGATACAGATTCTTTGATTCATTTTTGCAATAGACAAACATCGAAGATGAACCAAAACACGTGTAAGAAAAGCAGTTGTCAAAAATTAATTGATCATTCAAAACAGCCGTACTTGTTAGTATAAGTGAGAGACATGAGTACCAACATAATGCCACAAAAAAAAACTAGAATCGAATGGACGTAACCCGCGTGAATTCGAAAGTAACGATACTTTTTGAACAGACCTCGTGTAGTGGTAATGTTTGTATTATAATCAAGAGTTTTTGTGGAAAATGCACAATGTTTCAAGTAATCAAATAACAATAGCTGAAAACATTCGTTCAAAACTTGAATAATTTAAAACTGCCTTCGAGCTGCCTTCGAGTGCCGTTCATTTCGGTTTTCATCGTGAAGTGGAAACGGGGATGAAGCCGATTGTAAAACGTTTAGCACAAGTATAAGTGTAAAATTGTATATGGTAACGGTTGTGTTGAAAAATGTTTCTCTCTCCAGTTGTGAAAGATTCGTTTTCGAACTGGATGGTGCAGTTTGAGAATAAGATCGTCTGATATTGTCAAAATTTCTGTTTTGGTTGTTTGTTTTGCATTGACTCTTTTTTCTGCCAACATAGGATTTATGCAGGTGTCGGTGTACTTGTTAAGGAACGAGCTTTGTTGTATGTACTCGGCTGGTTTAGATGTCGTGTAAACCTTTTTCCCTAGTTTTATCATGAAGTCTGGATGATTTGTAATGATTTTTCCTCCTTGGTTCAGTGGGATTATGCGAATAACTGTCCCTTCTTCTTGCTCTAGCTGTGAAATGAGAGTGATGTAAAGAAGTCTATTCTCGCTGGTAGCTATTTTTGGCTTAACTAATCTCAACGTTTCTTCAGGGAGATCGATAGTTCCCAGCAAACATTAAATCGTATAATTTTGCACGTGCCAAGTCTTACATGAAATCCGAATAAATCATAATCGCATATAATATCAATCAAAGTATGTATCATGTATATTTGAAATCGCATAAAATGTAAAAACTCGATTTTATATACCATTATCAAATTAAGTCGCATATCGGTATAATAAACATCAATTTTATGATGTACATTGTCGTAAAATATATTTAATCCGCATCATATGCGTATATTACGCTGATGCAGTTTGTGTGTCGTATAAGCGTATAATTTAAATCGATTCAGTACTGTAGTAAATCGTGTTGCATGCTGAAGAAAATCATGAAACAGTAAATCATATTAGATCCTAATAAAGAACATATTACATCATATTGAAATGTCAATGAAATGCTATAACATTGACAAGTTTCATTTCATAACAGCAATGTTTGAACACATACGAAAGAATAAAATAATTAAATTTAAAAAAAGTGGCTGATCCTACTGCATAGAATGTATTAGGATATATCATATCGAATCATATGTATGAGTTTTAACCGCTGTTGAATTAAATTTCAGATAGCCGCGCGAGATAGCTGGTGGATGATAATCCAGACGACCGGAGTTCGAACCCGCATCGGAGCAGTTTTCACCAAACATCAATCTGTGCCATTTTAAACATTCAATTCCACTCCCAACACAAGTCAATCAAACAATTATTATTTCTACAAACATAAATACTCATATATAAAAATGAGGCTATAATAAACATTTCACGAAAATATTTTGCGCCATTTGTTTTTTTTTTCTATGTCTGTAATAAATCGTATATGAGTAGGGCACAAGTCGCTATTATAGCCGGTCAAAGTTGCATATTCATCCAAACAAATTCGGTAAGCATTTGCCATGTATGTATATGGCCTCCACTTTTGCATGCATATGCCAGTTAGGCGCATTATATGCCAACCAAATTTTAGGGCATATGATGATATATATACGCTTGTTGTGCGATTTAATGTTTGCTGGGTTACTCCTTGCTCTTCTAGTAGAATTTTAATGATATTATTTAATGACAGCATTATGACTTTTTGTATGTCTTCTAGAATCTTGTTTATGGTATGGATTTTGATTATTTTTCTTAGCGTCTCCATTTCGTCAAGAATTATTCTGTTATTGTTTTGACCTTCAATTATTTCATTTATTGCATTTGTTAACAATTGAAGTCGCTTGCTTATCTGGTCATTCAATTGATATTGCTTTTTATTACTTTCGTTTAATTCGTTCATACTTTGGTTGATGGTACGTTAATCTTCAGCATCAGGTGTTCATATACATTTCCAGACCGTTCCATTTATTTCGATGCTTCGTTGATGGCGGGACTTTTGCGGCTTGATTTGCAATAAATTAGTCTATAATTCCTTAACTTTATGTTTAGCAATTTGAACAAGTAGTTCAGCTGATTTCTCATAGACTACTGTGGTTAACAGATTGATTTTAGTTTTCATTTCCGTTATATAAATTGGATGGATACTATTTGAATTTCCTACTTGTAATTTACATTTTTCTATCTTAACTGTATGAATTTGTTGATTTCTCACATTGGTACTTTCTTTTTCTTGGCAGTAGCAATTAATATTGATCAATGTTGTGAATATTAGATATATATAAACGTAATATTCCTTATATATAAATGATCTTCCTGGGGTATTAAAATTCTGTAAAATTCACATCTTTGCGGACAATGTTCAAATTTACTTCTAATGTCTGGATAATTCAGCAGTAATGATTCCAAGGAAAATCAATGATGATTTAGCTAGAATAAGTACATGGTCGAGCATAGATAAGCTCGGCTAAACTTCAATAAAACTAATGCCTTATTCATCAACAACTCTCAATTCAACATCATGCCAAAACCAAAGTTACGGTACAACAATTCAGTTCGTGGAAGATGGTGTAAGCCTTGGTATTATCAATCAATCGAACTTCATTTTTGATAAATTTATATTTAAACAATGTTAAAGTGTACGCTGGTCTTTGTACACTGTATGCTACTACATCTTTCCTCAGTGCGGAAACCAAACTTAAGCTTTTCAAAAGTCTTATATTACCCTATTTTATCGCTTGTGATTTCCTTCTTTTCGAATCATCAATGTACGCTCGATCTAGATTACAAATAGCATTAAATGCATGTGGACGATATGTATTCAATTTAAACAGATTTTACAGGGTTACTCACCTACAATATCGTCTAATCAGCTTCCCCTTTATGAAATTTGCGCCTATGAGATGCTGTTTATTTTTGTTTGATCTTGCGAGAACAAATCTTCCTGGCTATTTATATGGAAAGTTAGCTAATTTAAGAACCTCGCGCGCAAAAAAAGTGTAATCCGACGACATACCACTTCCAAATACGGCAATTCATTTTTCGTGAGAGATCTTTCACATTGGAATTCATTACCTAACGATCTTACTCTATTAAGTTTCAAATTTGCATTTAAGAAGAAATGTTTTGACCACTTTAATCGTTGAAATAGTTAAATTAATCATATTAGTTAAATTAGTCAATGAAAGTTGTATTAGTGGCGCACTATTCTGCATGCGAATATCATTGTATAATTTTGAAGAGACTAATCGTCTCAAGTTACTTAATATCAAATAAATAAATAAAAAATATATATATATTATTTTATTCAATATAAAAAATGTTATGGAGTGCCGAAATCGATTGCAGCAACAATTTCATCAATCCTTCATGAAATGACTGAGCAATAAGCATTTGAAATTGGACAATTTTCACGATGTGCTCGATTTTCGATTTTCAATTTGTACCCCAATATGTTCCCGAAAGACGTAATCCTACGTCAAAAAATCAGAATGCGCTATACAATCATTGAAGATGCTTTTTTCCGAATCGTAATAGAGACCTTATCGTTAGCATAAAATGTGATATGCAGAACATAAAACACATGTATATTTCACTGTTCTCTACTAAAGTAACGTATCTTCCGATCTAATATATTCTCCAATATCAGCCTGGTGAAAACAAACCGTCACGAGGGGATCGGCCAATTTGCAATCGGTCGTCGATTTCGCCGCCACGCCGAATCCAAGCGGCGTATCGTTCATGGACATCACAATAACCCCCTGGTACATGGGGGTATTTTCGGTAATCCTTCCCAGGCCGGACTTCGTTATGTGATTTCCATACAAATACTGCTGCTCTGCCGAAGGTTTCACCCAGATTTTGTACTGTGCGTATGGCGCCAGGAAAGCTAGCGCGGTAATATGCAGGATAAATTTGTTTCCCTTTGTAAACTTGCCGAAGCATGTGCCCGCAGAAACGAGCTCATTTTTCTTCAGTCCTTCCGTCAGCTTCAGGATTCTCTCCGACATGTAGTAGACCCTCATGTTCATCTCGCGGAAACAGTACGTCCCATCCGGGCGGTCGATTAGGAGTTTCACATTTGTACCTATGCTGAAATTTCAAAATCACACGTTAACTCTCATGGCTCATCAGAAATCTCACGCTGGGCTACTTACTATTTCGAAAGCTTCTCGAACAAAACTTTAGTCTTTTCTTCTGGTATCCGTTTCAACATGGTTAGCTCTTATTATTCACTGCAAACTAAGACCACTATTATTTCTATTTTCCTTATAATTAAACACTATTTTACTGCTAACCGGCCAGAGTAATCTAAACGCACGTTGTTTATAACTTGTCGCGGCAGTGGATTTTGACAGCCGATCACCACATAAATATACCAAGGTAACAAAACAAAGGTGTGTATGGTGCAGTTACACTATGAGAAAAAAATAGTTATATGACCACTTTAATGGTAAATGTTATCAATTCGCTAGTCATTTACCCTTATTCCGATACACGATCGGTGATTGGATTTTACAATCCGATCGAGTTCGAATAATTTTCATTCTACCCGTTCACCTCAAATCCAAACAGGCGGAGAATTTCGAATTACGAACTTTCATCGCAGCAGTCAGACTGCAACAAAAACTGGAAATAGTAGAAGTGGTTCTAGTGGGTTTGTTATGGAAACGGAGTTTGCAGAAACCGATCTCGTGGATAACAACAAACTCAGGGCCGAGCGACAAGCAGTGTCTATAAACGATGATCTAGTAAATAAAATCCATGGATATAATTGCAACAGACTTTTTATACTTCATCGTGAGATGAATTTTAGACCTCGTTTTCCTATATACAGTACTCGTTCGCTTTTTTCAAAGTAAATACCATCACGTTCAGAGATGCCAGAATGATTTTTTTGACGTAGAACTAAGTCTTTCATTAAGGGTGTCAAATCAGGAAACAGGTCACGTTTTTATGAAATAAAGTTAACATTAATAACAATTTTTACCGCGGTCGGATTTTGGCGATTTACATACCAAACGAATCGGAAGTTCCCTAAAATTTTATTGATATTCTATACATTACAATTCATGAAAACTATAAGCGTTCCCATTTTCCCATACATTTGTTCTGTCCATTTGTGTGCTTTCCCGAACAGAACTGTCAATAACGAGCAAATTATCGACGACCAACGGAGGGGAAATCGTAGGATTGAAAGTCTCTCGCTGAGGCAAACTTTCATTCGGCATCGGACTGTTGAGCAATCCAGTTCACTTTGCTTTCGCTGCGCTTCGATCTAAGATTGGACCCCATCAGTGGTAATTCTACTTGGATATCGTCGTTTGTTTTTTGTTCGTTTTTCGCGTTATTCGTATCGTGTGTTTTTCATTCCTCGTCATAAATTGGATGCTTCACGTAGTGTGTGATGAGCAAGAAGAAGTGGAAACCAAAATCAAGCTCCCCCCGCTGGTGGTGAAGGCGGTCGCTCTTGACAAACTCATCAGCGAATTCACATCGATGGGTGTTTGAGCAGAGTACAAGCTGTGTGGCACAATTCAGTCTTTTCCAAGCAGTTAACATTGTTTGTTTTCTGTCATCATAAGGGCTTCGTTGGTAATTCATCAATGCATTAAACTGACGTTATGGCGAAGCAGACGTTAAGGTGCGCCGAAGCACCTATAAAAAAACAAGCGACTTATATAAAATAACAGCGTAGTTCTACGTCAACAATGCGGTCGTATCTTGGACACAACCTCCTATAATTTTTTAAATTTGTGACGAAAATCTGCCAGGTTGATTTGTATAAATATGGGCCAGCTATCTTTGTAACCGTGAGAATCGCAAAGTGATGTCTGAAAAAAAAGTTGTTAGCGCAGAGAACTGACCCAAGCCATAAAGAAAAGAAATATCATATACCTGCAATTTGTAACTGAAAATACAAGTCTGCAACAGGATAGTTTGCGACAAAGATTAAATATCAGTAAAATTGACAATTTGACATCCTTGCAATGATGAAAAACAAATTTCGAAATAATTCGAAGTCGAACGGATTGATAGATGTGCTTAATGGAAGCCGAACTGGTTACAAAATGAATCATTTTGCTAAGTTCAAACGTGATTGGGCATTTTTTTCGTAAGATGGTAGACATGTTGACCATTGGAACAATATCAGTGGAAATGTTGTTTTTTTATTCAATTGGGGTAATCGGGGATAATGAGAGTACAGGAATTTAAATTTAATGCGACATTCCAAGGCATCACTTAGTGTTGCATTAAATGCTGTTTTGTCCTGTAATCGGACATCGGAGTGGTGTCGACATCTGGTGGCGACTTTCAATGTGTGGCCATAATTTGGGCCTCGAACTCAATGCTTATAAAAATGTCCAATCAAACGTGTCTCATTACAGGTCTGTCCAATTAGCAAAATGATGCATTAAATGTATATTACTATATTTTGTTAATAGATAATTCTCATTTATAAAGCTGTCTTCTATTTCCTTTACACAGTAATATTAAGCATTATACATTACTTATGACTTAGTCTACATTCAAAAAGCATAGTCTTTCGTTTCAATGATTTTTGCTTGTTCAAGTAGACCAAATCGATCTCATACGTTTTTCCAAACCCTCAAAGAAGAAGGTTTTGCTCCTTTTCCTGCTGCACATTCTCATCATTTCGAGACAGGAGCAGCTGATTAGTTGGCAGTCGATGGCACTAGATCGCAGTACACTTCATCCGCATTTTTTACACGCCCGATTCTTGATGTATGATTAAATGTATTTGTGATAAAATATATGTAATTGTAATATAGTGACGCCAGTAATAATATTGACGGTTCAGGTGGCTTAAGGTTCATGTGAGTGTATTGACTGAACATTGTACTTAATAAAGGGAGTACTGTTTTAGCGAGCAACGTGTAAGGACGTGTTTTATTGATTCCTGCGATTATCGATACTACAGTGATTACCTGAGATGTCTTTATGTTCAGTATACATAGGATATATAACTGACAATTAATTGTGCAGTTTCAATCCAATCACATCCCTTGCCCAAATATGGTAATGATAAGCGATTATTGTAAAAGTATAAGAAAATGTAACCTGTGTCTCAGGTAATAGATTTCTTCAGTGAGGAATAAGTTTTGCAAGTGCTTAGTCCAGGTTACAATATTCTAAAAGTTTATTTTTCGGTGTCAATCCAATCGTTCACTTCGTTTGTATATCGTCATCATTACAACATAATCTTTCATCTTTCACATCATGCAACATCTGCATCGTACCCTCGAGAGGCGTCGTGCACAAATTATGTAACGCGATAAGGGGGGAGGGGGGTTGAGGTTGCGTTACTTTCTGTGTATTAGAGATAGGAAATTGCGTTACGTAGGGGGGAGGGGGTCCAAAATCCGGATTTTTAGCGTTACGTAATTTGTACACGACGCCAAATATAATAGAATCGTTCCCATTCCAGCTTAGTCGATTCTTTCGTGATCCGTGATGGTTCTGGGAATTACTGAGAAACGTTGTAATGAGGATTACAAACTGACATCTACTACTGTACCGTCGTTTCTTTCCGTTGGAAATTTGAGAATTGTTCGGCGGAGAAGATAGAGGCATATGAGGATACAATAAAAAACAGAATACTTATCTTCGAAATGTGAATTGTTTATATGCTATGATAATGCTGTTAGTTTTCCAAGATTAGAATCTAAAAATGAAAGGAAAAAGGAATCATTGTGTTAATGTTTATTTTTATCATATTCGGTGTATTGAGATTTCAATACAAACAAGCTCTCGACATCTTTTTTTGAGAATTCGTTTCTGCCGAAGAGAAACAAAAGTTACATATTCAGTAAGTTACGTTTAATTCGACTGAGGAACCACTCAGTGTTTCATTAGAGGCGATTGTGATCTGTAATTGTACATTCGCGATGGTACACTAGTACAGTGTCGACGTATGGTGGTGTCCTTCAATCTGGGGCTATAATATGGACCCCAAACGCGATTGTGTGTCCCTGAGCGTCCGTGAGATAATCGGGCACCGCCCGAAGCCGAACGGTGACTGCCCGCTAAGATGGCGAAAAATGTGTCGAGTGCTCAGCCACCTTGATCGCTAAGCTGACGATGCTCGTGTTTTCAGAACTGGGCATGCCACACAACTATGTTCACAAAAATGTCCAATTAGAGGCGAAAATGTCCAACACTGCCAACAAAGAGAAAAATCGGTACATTTTACACTTTTTCTTTTATAAATGCGAAAATGCAAGCCAGGCCGCTGAAATTGTGAATGGTGTTTATGGTGTCGATACTGCAACAGTAAAACACGTATAATTTAATTTATCTTTTTTTTTTTAATTTTATTTAAAAATTTTTTTTTAAATTCAAACAAATTTTTTTTTAGATTTTTGTATTAGTGCAATACACTAAATTAAGATCTCTACTGTCAACAAATGGACCGTTCGAAGATAGCGATTGACCAGAAACATCCATAATCAGCCAACAGAGAAGGGGTTTTGCTCCATCAGGACAACGCAAGACCACACGTCTCCAGGAGCTTGATTGGGATGTTTTAATGCATCCACCAATTAGTCTAGATCTGGTACCAAACGATTACCACCTTTTCCTCGCATTGGAAAATTTCCAGAGTGATAAAAAATTGGAATCAATAAAAATCTATTGCTATAGTTTTTCGCCAATGAGTACCAAGACCTCTATGATAGAGACATTATGGAGCCACCTTTTGAATGGCAATCCAAAGCATATTAAAATAGTTTCAAATTTCACCCAAAAATAATGGATTACTTTTTCCCCAACCTAATACAGTAGAACCTCGATTATCCGCGAAAGTGAGTTCCCTAGTAATTCTTTAAACCTTCCCGAAATTTGTCAGTGAGTGGTAGAGTCTTGCTTATTTGTTTTGGTCATGGCTTTCCATTGTCTGATCACTGATGTACATGACCTTACAGATTGATAGTTCAATAATTTCTGTATTGATGAAACATAGTTTTCATGCTAAAATATCTTTTTTTCGTGTTTGTACCTCGTTTTTAGTCCTATATTGCGTTATCCGCGATTTTCGCTATACGCGATGACCTGGCCCGACTATTTCGCGGATAATCGGGGTTCTACTGTATGTCCAAAAATGCGTATATGTTAGAAAAACCAAGAGTTTACTGTATTTAGTCGCGAGAATGCCCATGATGCGAACATTTCCAACACCGCTCTCTTTTTTAATGTAATTTGATGTAAATTTAATGTAAATTTAATGTAAAATGTAACACCGCGTTCATTAATTTGTAATTACGCAGACGCTACAATACGCTCTGCGTACCCCTCGTTTATTACCCTTCTTGTCTTCTGTTTTGTTATCATATACGCAGGTCAGTGTGTGTTTATTTATCATTCCGCTACCATTCATTGAACTCTTAGGTGACCCTAGGTGGAAGGTAATTTTGGAATAGTTGCGAATTTTACAATTACGAATTCTAGTTTCTTTCAGCACATAGTTGCATATAAGGACATAGTTTGTCTACAGCATTCCACGTTAACATGATGTGAAACCTGTTTCTCAAGCAGCAATTAATGGTAGAACTGGTTGATAGTCATTCGAGTATTGAACTGCATTTGTATTCATAACGGTCGACCCTTGTCTTCGGGTCCGTTCCAAAGTCCATCGATCAATTTCACAGTTAAATTCATTCCCGTACAACGAACGCTTGTGTTTGGGTAATGAGCACAAGATAAGCGTAGAACAGAGATAACTGAATTACCGAAAAAACGAAGATGAACCGTGAAAGTATTTATCATCTGCCAGAAGGCAGCAAAGAAACTACATTCTGTTACGATGAAACGTTACCTGCACTACCGCTGCCCAAATTGGAGGATACACTCGAACGTTACTTCGAATCGTTGAAACCGTTTGGTACTCGAGAGGAGCTGAATGCATCGAGAAAGATAATAGACGATTTTCGGAATGGTGTTGGCGGTAAACTACACGCTATGTTAGCGGAGAAAGCTAAAAACGAGAAGAATTGGGTAAGTGAACTTTTATGTTAATTTAGTTGGAAGCATAATTCATGGATTAACCACTCAGAAGAGTGTGAGCGTTATATGGTGTGGAATGGATCATTCGCCTCGTTGCCACGCCCAATATCAAATCGTATACGATATTGTTGAGAATCGATCTTTAGAAGTTCTCAGTACAATGTATATATCGTATTACAATTGTTTTTGGCTTTTCGCTTGAAACGATTGTGAAGCACGAATCTATTTGATGATGGGTGTTTGAACCTGAATCGACAAACAGAGGGTATTTCGCCTCGAACGATATTTCACCCATTTATTAACTACGTTTCATATCCATAGAACCACTTTTTTAAATTTCTTGAGATGTATAGAAGCTTGGTTGAAATTATAGACAATCGGTTGAATTTTGTAATTTTGTTCGTTAGTCTTCATAGCTAATTATGCGGTATTCTTTTAACCAAATTGCAGCGTGTCGAAATTTGTGTTTTTGCCCGCGCGAATAAAATTGAAAGTTTAAGTTTATAAGCCGCTCATTATCTGCAAATATAACACGTTGCTTTCGATAAGTCCTCACATCGTCTCGATTGCGTTTTTATCAGATCAACAAACTGCAAACAAAAAACAAACAAAGTCCTGAATTTGGGCATCCTGGTCAATGGGTGCCCACCTTTAGTGAAGTAATATGTTATCCTGTTGGAATACCATTTCCACACATAATTTTGTGCAAATAGCAGCTAATAAATCTCAAGTTCTTCTATGTACGCCTAACCAGAGTCCGAAATCTACGAAGACGAAAAATGAAAATCGACGAAGACGAAAAATCGACTAAAAAATGCATTGGAGGGCGTTAGGAGCGAGGATGACTGATGAACTATTTTAGTAAATGGTTATTGTAATTGACGTGACTTCTTCTTCTTCTTCTTCTTCTTCAATGGCACTAACGTTCCTAGAGGAACTTCGCCGTCTCAACGTAGTATTACTTGCGTCATTTTTATTAGTACTTAGTTGAGATTTCTATGCCAAATAACACGCCTCGAATGCATTCTTCTGAGTGGCAAGCTCTAGAATACGCGTGATCACAGTGCAAGTCGGAGGAAATTTCTTTGACGAAAAATTCCCCCGACCAGAACGGGAATCTAACCCGGACACCCGGCATGTTAGTTATGACGCTAACCACTCGGCCACGGGAGCACAATTGACGTGACTAATGAATACAAATCTGCCTCTTCATTCCACCTGATTTCAATCAACACTACTACTCCCCCTGGCACGACTCCTCGTTATCCGCGTACACAATCTTTTTTAACGTTCATATAAAGTGGAACGAAAACTTGATTTCTGATGCAAGAAAGTAGTTACACCTTAATGGACAGCTTCATTGCTTACTCACCGTGAACTCAAATCAACGGACTTAGACAATTAACAGGTATGCCATAAAGGTTCCCGCGTTAGTATTAGTAAATAGCGTGCAGTTTGGGAGGAATTCTAAACAAAATTTTAGTCCACTTTGTCTCCGAGTCTAATTTTGTGAATAAACATACAGAAAAACGGGTTTATACCAACAAAATTCACAAATTTATCTGTGTTTCTGAACACAACACTGCACGCTATATGTGAGAGTAATTTTTGTGTACGACACAAAAAAATCTAGCTCACCTATAGTATATGTCGAACTACGTTGAATTCAAACATCGATACATGCATACGTGATACACGAGAGAGAGAAACGAATTCATTTGGGGGAATTCACTCCAATATTCAAAGAAGTCCATTTGACGGGGAAGAATGAAATGAGATAGTCGAGTCGTAGAGTGAGATAACGGGCCTGATCACGAACATCACTTCACGGTGAAAACGAAGTGAATTATAAACAACGTTATTCCGGCTGACAGCGTGTGTTTAGAATCCGGAAGAGTTCATTCGTCGTGACAACTTTGGTGAACTCGGTGTTATTATGAATACCACGACACTGTCGTGTCACGCAGAAAAACAAGTGTATTTGTTACTAGGGTTTTACGTGGTGAAAGATAGTCACGCAGAATGGAGTTTTATTTTACTTTTTTTTACTTTCGTATTTATTTAGATTCAAAATGTTAATCTTGTCTTGCTTTTGACGTAGAACTACGTCTTTCAGAAAGAGTGTCAAATCAGAAAACCGGTCACGTTTTTGTGAAATAAAGTTAACGTTAATAACAATTTTCACAGCGAACAAATTCTGATACTTTGCACACCAATGGAATCGGAAGTTCTCTAAGATTCGTTTGATATACTATACAGTACAATCCACTAATGCCCAAACAGTTTAAATTAATGAAAACTGGAAGCATTCTAATTTTCCCATACATTCGTTCTGCCGATTTGTGTGTATTCCCGAATAGAGCTGTCAATAACGATCAACTGATACATTCGTTTCTGCCCGTTTTCAACATATTTGATTTGGATGAGCCATCCGCGATTTGAAGCATTCTTTGAGTGGACACAGACTGGACAACATCGTTGCTGGAAGAGCTGAACGACGAGGGATCGAGTGCCGTAAAGTTTTCCAAGAGCCTTTCTCAAGGCTAGAGACGAATGAACTGAAGTAGTTTAAAGTCTCTATAATACAAAACCTGATCTGACCTGAAGCCACACCACTTCTCGTTTGGTGGTCATCGAAGCAACATGGTTGCCGCAGAGCGTCAAGCGGGAGAGGATTGTTTTCTTGTCGGGTGAAGGAGGAGTTTGGAATAGAGTTTCTTTCCACAAGGGTCCTTCTCAGGGCTAGAGGCGGAAACCAAAAATAGGATAGAATGACACAGATGCGAGTGAGCTAGCATAACACAACGAGCGGATATTCGGATTTCGCCTAATTCATGCCTAATTATGAATTCGCACACATGCACCAACAGCTCGATACAAGAAGAGGAAGCCCCGAGATGAAGAATAGAAGGTGGGAAGATTCACGAGTTTTGGTTGTGTTAAACTTTGATTGTATTAGTAGCCTGGAAGATTGGAAGTTCACATATCAGGCATACCAGTCAGTTACTCAAATGTTACAACATTGAGTGTGTCAGCGAATAAATTTGAAAGAGGATATATAGAAACTAATTACATATTTCCAAAATATATTTTTCGCATTATAAAAAAAAACATAACATGTCACAAACTAAAATGTTTATATTTTTCTTTGATTTCTTCTTATATCAGAAATAGTATTCTAATGTCTACTACGTTTGGATTTTAGAGCAACTTCATGGAAGTTTTTCTCTTGTCAGCAATTGTAATTACTTTTTTCACAATTAGGGTGTTGAACACTTCATTCATCTAAAACTAAGACACAAGCGGAAAACTTTTCGTCTCAATCTAGTTCATACGGAGTCAATTAAATTTATTTTTCAAGTGAATTTTACATGAAAAAACTTGCAACCTTTTTTCCCATCCACTGTTGAATGTTTCTCCGTTAAAGGAACAAAAGATAATGTGACTCTGACTTTGTTCATTTACGTTTTTGGTCGATGAACGAGAAGAAAAATTGAATTGAAATTATGTTCAGAATACCTTAATAAATACTGAAATTTCAGTTTCTGCTAGATTGTCAGTTGGGCTTTTATGATTTTGAACGCTAACATTGTTTTTAAGAAAAAAAAAATTGTTCGTTCATTTCATCTGCTTATTTTTACTTGTAATAACAACACTTTTCCTATGTAGTGGACTATTATAAGAAAAGTAACATGCATAAACAAAATCTGTGATGCACAGATTTAAAAATCTTCCCACCTTTCATTTTCCATCTCGAGGAAGCCCTCTGTATCGAGGTGTGCTACGACAAAGAAGAGCAGCTTTCAAATTCCAGCAGGGTAACCTTACTGTTGAATGTTGTGGGGTTCGATCACATCTCAAGCGAAATATAGGAGCAAAAGGGTTCATAGTTTGTGATCGATATCTAAGTGGGAAGGAGAAAGTCTGATGCGAGTTGAACCAAATAAACGAGAAGTGCTGATAGCTTTCGACTCTACTCGACTCTTTCGAGTGTTCTGAAGTAATAAAAAACTAAATAACTAAAAATATATTACAAAAATTTCGATGCATTCTAAAATAATATCTGAAGTGATAAACAAGTGGATTGGAATATAATTCCGTATTTCTACGTTGAAAACTGCGGTCGTGTCCCAGATACAACCCATTATAATTTTTTAGGAAAGAAAAGACAAACAAATAGCAATGGCGGCCACTTAATTATCTCTTATTAGATAGAACGATCATTATTTAATAAATCGATTCATTATTATGATTATATACAACAATTGATTCGTTGATATCTTGAGTATAAAATAATAACCGTAAAGTTTTTCCAACATTGCAGAGCTGATTTTGGTAATTCAGACATTCGCAAGTGGTGGACAAGACCCGAATCAGGACAATAGTTATAACGAATAAGGCCATTGTTTTTTTTCTTTTCACGTAATAGATATTTTCAACGATATTGTTTTGAAGACATTTTTTGAATGAAAGGATATTAAAAAATATATAGGAGGTTGTTCCCAAGATACGACCACATTGTTGACGTAGAACTACGCTGTCGCTTGTTAATAAACACGGATATTATTTTATAATGTTGTGAAATTTTAGAAATAACTGTTTAGCAGAATGGTTTGATCGCCCTGAATTGGTTTTTTAGTGTAGAATCAGTTGACAATAATTGATTGATGATTCATTCTTGCCCTCGCAGAACAATAACTGATCGTATGTCGCAATTTGTTTCATGTCAATGAATTGAAAATTTACCTCGAACGCTATTCCGGTGGTTTTTTTCGCAATTGGCATAGACTCAGCTACATTATATATTTGTTGTAACGGCACCATTATTCCACATCTCATAACTACATCAATATAACTTTGGCACCGGATGGAAACAACAACAACGACAATACTTGCAAGTATCAAATATCATGCTACATGTTATTTAGTATTGCCTCAGTGGAATCGCATCTATTCGTACATCGTAAACCAAGCGCCAAACAAGCGTTCATCATAGCATGCATTCAGAGCCCTACATCGGTGGCTTTAAGCTACTAGGAATATAAACACTTCTCATCATTTTGCACTATTCTCAATAGAAACGCTTCTGTTAATATTACCGACATCAGCGAATGAACAACTTGGTCGCGTCCACAGCTCAACCCGAAACGAAGGCATGTGATGACGCAAAACATGGAAGATCAAGCGATGTTCATTGCTTTGAAAACAGAACGAGACTGAAAGTTTGCCTCAGCGAGATCTACTGTTTATACTCTAGGCAAATATTCCCCTTCGTTCTTCTTCCTTTCCTTTGTTCACGAAGACTTTAAATCTTACGATTTCCCCTTCGTTGCTCGTCGATAAGTTGCTCGTTATTGACAGCTCTGTTCGGGAAAGCACAGAAATCAGCAGAACAAATGCATGGGAAAATGGAAACGCTTATAGTTTTCATGAATTTTAACCATTTACACACCAGGGGATTATGATGTATAGAGTATCAAACAAATCTTAGGGAATTTCCGATTCGTTTGGTATGTAAATCGTCAAAATCCGTTCGCGGCAAAAATAGTTATTAACGTTAACTTTATTCCATAAAAACGTGACCAGTTTTCTGATTTGGCACCCTTAATGAAAGACGTAGTTCTACGTCAAAAGTGATAATAAGTTTCAAACAAGGAAAAAAAGAGTCTATCATTGCAAAGCAGTTATTTATCCACAATTTGATATCCGTCCAAAGAAAATCTGTGTCACTTTCTGTTTTTTGAAAAATTCCCAGAAACCCATCAGATGTTTTATATGAATGCTTCTGCTTCTGACCGACGCTGCTGACCAGTTTCTGTTCGAATAATCAAACCGAACCTCATGTCCCGTATATCAAATTACACGAGAACAAGAAGGATTAAAAGATTGATATTCAGAATTGAGAAATTCCCATATGGGAGTAGTTCATATTATACTGATCGTGAGGTGGATAAACTCGGGTTTTCCATGAGTTAAAGAAGGTATTATTATTCAACAAAATAGTAGAAATGGTTCTTACAAAATGATTCTAACCTTGACCTATACTAAATGCTTCTCACTACAGAGCTAAGAAAAAGAATAAGCGAGATATTCATTATTATACATAATAGTCACGTTTTACCTCTAGAGTAATTTATAGAAGGGAAAATAAAATTACATTCCCATATATTCAACAACTACATTACTCACGAGCAACAAGTATTCCTCCTCATGTTTGAACCAGCGTTTGATTCAGCAAACTAACGCACCAAACAAATGAATCATGAGATGAGCCCGAATAGTTGGCATTGAAATACCGAATTATCGAGGTATAATTGCAAACTTGTCTTTCTGAAACATACGCTCAATTAAATGGAATATTGTATATATATATACACTGTATTAATTTTACCTACATAACGTTCAAACGCCCAGAATTTTGCAACCGACATGTCTCTTATAGACGGGAATGAACTCTTTCTTCTTCTTCTTCTTTTTGGCTTGAGGAGGGTTTAAACTTTTCAGTTCATTCGCCTCTATGAACTCTTTCACTTCACGGAGTTCATTTTTACAAGCAACTGTCCGTGACAATGATGATAGACACAAAAAGATTAAGTGAAGTGTAAGTGACGTGAAAGCGTACGCGGCAGTGATGTTCGTGATCAAGCCCATCTTGATTGTTTGGCACATAAAGCATCAATTCAGTTAACGAAAAACCAATGTTTATTTTATTTAATTGACTTAAAAATACAGCACGGCATTATTTTTCATCAGTAGATGACGGAAGAAGACGTTAATGGTCCTCACTTGTCTTCATTCGGCCCAGCTGTGCATATATTTTCTGTCGCAGCCCTGGGGGAAGATATTCCAGTCTACCTTTCAGAAACAGTTCTTCGAGAATTTGGTGTTGAAGCCCCTCGGGTAGTATCCCCTGTAAGTGTTCGGGGCCAAAATGCGGTGGACGAGTCTGATGTAAAATAGGTGCATCAGTGCTACTCACACGTTCCGACAACTCTAGTGCGAAAGCTTCCTCTAACGCATCTTTCACTTCTTGTAACTTTTCGGCAGGAAAATTATCCAAGAAATGTTTAATAACTTCAGTCTTTGGAAAAATTTTATCCAAAGAGTTTCTACGTTGTTTATTTTCATCTCGCAAATCTTCTGGGATATTCGAATGTTGGAAATTCCCTAATGATAGTGGCTCAATACGAGAAGAGTAATAAAATTGTGGTTTTTCTCCACTTTTAACATCAGCTACTAAAATAGACAGGAGAAATAAAATGAAGATGTTCATTTCGTTGCAGCGGAAGATAACGACTGAATACTCAAGTCCGTTTACATCGGATGCTCCGTTTGTGTTGAACTATACTAATGGGAGCATGTTCGGTGATATTAATCAGTCAATTTAGGAAGTTTATTTCGTTGAGTTTTTGAATACTAGCAATATCGCCCGCATGGATACAATTATTATCATTATTATTCTCTTTGCAGAGAAAGGATGACTTGTTTCAATTCATATTGTAGAAATAAGGCATATTATGACTAGCAATGGAGGAGATATGACTTATCTTGGTCATATGCAAGTGCACGTCGTCTACAAGATGTTATTTCACATGCACAGGTGCTATTGTTTTATAATCTTATCTATGTATATTTTGTGTTTTTAATGATGATGTGCGTATTTTAAATATACATTATTTATTTCGATATCGGATGTTATACTCATTGTGCAAATAAAAGATTCGGGTAGAATAAATAAGATATTAATGATTACTCGGAGTATGGTTGTTTCCGAGACGATTGATTGGATGGTGACAAACAGATGAAAAATTGTGTGAGAAGTAGGGCGGTATGATTAATTCAGCCTTCTGAGAATATGAGATAGAGAGGGGTTCTACTTCTAAAATTTACTTTGTTTATTCCAATGAAGTTAGTTAAGCTGAAATTTGCTGGAGATAGCCAGTTTAGTTTCGCTGATAAATTCCCAGGGAGGTCTTGATCTGGCAAGGGATTTGCAGCTATGGATAGAACACCAAAGTTATCGTAATGAACAAGACAATGAACTCGATAATGTACACTCTGTCCAACTTCTGTAAGACCACCCTGATTCTATTTCGTTGCAACACAAACAGTTAGAATTTCAACAAGATACATTCATACATTGTTGAATGCTTAGAATAAAGTATATTTGACGTCAATTACGTTCAAAAGAGTTGTTTGTTTATTTATTGTGCCTAAATATGATAATTTCAGTTGTCCAGTTTCTATAAGATCATTTCAAAATTCATAAGTATTATCAATGAAAAATTCAAAACGATCGGCTGATTTACATGTCAATAATTAGCAACCTGGAAAATTCGTGTTGGAATACTATTTACCAAATGCTGCTGAACGAATTTCTCAATATTTTTCCATGTTTCCGACATTGCGACCTTCAATCGTGGTGTACCGTTTTCAGTGTAGTCAGTCAGTTTTCAGTGTAGGTACTGCCTACAAGGATTCCCCTAAGGTTTTCAACAGGATTTAAATCTGGAGAGTGAGCCGACCAGTCCAAAAAATTAATTTTTGGTCCTTAATCCATCGCTTAGATTCCTTGCTGATATGAATAGTAGCACTGTTTTGCTGGAATGTGATTTTTTTGTGACGATATCCACGCAAAAACGGCAAAAGAGAGGATTCCAGAACATGTATGTAATTCTTGAATGATATGAAAGCTATCTTGTGCTACCCAGTTGGACAGAATCCCGCCCAAACTATGCACCAGCTTCCACCAAAATTCCTGGTTGAAAAATACTGTTTCTTCTTCCGTAAATCACGCCAGTACCCATTGAAATCATCAGGACCATCCTAATTGAACTTTTTTTCGTCAGTGAAGATAACCTATACATTGAAGAACTTTTCGTTATGGTATATAGCAAAATGTATTCTTTTGGAAACATTCTTTGTCACAACATACCATGTCTCACTGTCGGTTCATGTGAGCTTTGGCAAAACACAGACGTCACCCGATGTGAGATGGTGTAAGATGAGGAGCTGGAGATGGAGATACAATTTCAATTGAATTATTACCGAGTCAACGGTAGTCCTACGTCTACATTGCGGTTATATCACAGATATAACCCACTTCTTGTTTTTTTCTGAAAAGAGCAATGAATTTTCTGCATTTTGAGGAAAAAAAACCTTTTTTGTACCTTTACCCAATCCCGGGATGTAACTGGTTTTGTGATTCCGGATTCCAAATGTTTCAAGCCCTACAGATTATGTGTTAAATTCCTCGAAGTCAATTCTGACTGAATGTTTTTGACGGATTGGCTGTTTATAAATGGATCCAAATGTTCCGACATCTTCAACGAAAACATTAGTGTCTCCTTTCAACCTGAAGATCCCTATACTGCCTGCCTGTAAAGCCTTATAACTAGAAGTGTTCAATATTGAATAGATATGAACAATTTTGAGTTTGACTACTTGTTCGCATTCATTTATAGGAAAAAACGTTTCTGCGAGGTAGCTGTATACATTTCTTAAAATAATTACTTCTTATCCATCTCTTATTTTTATTGATGTGCTACAGCACAAAATCAATAGTTTCAAGTTTATGCTAAACTGTACAAAAACTGAATATCTGTAACGATTTTTTTTTGCAAAATGGCGGCAGTTTGCAAAATACATTTTTTTTTAGCACGTTTTTTATGACGATTTCAATGTTTTTAAATATGCAAATTGATTTTCCTTCATGAAAATCACATGTAATCATTTGGTTTTTGTTGAAAAAACCCCAGTCTTTAGTTGCTAATAATACCATTAGGCGTTCAAATTATTCAAATTTTTATGGTTTTCAGTCTTTTTTTTTTAAATTAAATTATGATCATGGTTTGTTCGGTTTCAAAAACAAGAAGTAGGTTATATCTGTGATATAACCGCAAGCTAGACGTAGGACTACCGTTGGATCGGTAATCATTTATTTGAAATTGCATCTGAATCAATTTTCAATGCATGAATGAATGAATGTTTTGAAAGATTGGTGAAAGTTTTTCTTGTTAGTGTGTGGGTGGATGAGTATAATGATGGAATTGTTATTAACATAAAATTCAACTCTTTCGAACTTGTTGGTGGTCCCGAAACGAACCAATGGAAATTGAGTGGCCATGTAAAAGCAACTGAAGATGTTTGATACTCATGTATTCATTTTTGTTTTCGTGAGAATAACACGAGATTTTTCATGATCACTCCATGCGCAGAATAGAAACTGAGGGCGCCATTTCACGGTGAAAGCGAAATAAAGTCTTATAACCTATTTAATTTTGTGAAATTTCGTTTTCTTCGTGATGTGGCAATTTTTCATGACTGTTCCATGCAAAAGCAGAACAGAAACTGATGCGAGTAAAAGTACTCACGCCTTGCGTGTGTCCGCTACGATTTCCCAAACACTAATGCAAGCGAGCAAAAGAAATCACAGCTTGCATGTATTCGCTATGACTTTTTCTCCAGGTGCCTTGATTTTGCGTCCGTGTTCGGGAACACATTGCGATCACCAATCATCATCATTGAGCTAGATTGTTATGATTTCAAAAGCTTGCTTTCAAAGCAATTTTTAAGCTTTTGAAACGATTTTTTGGACCAAAAAGTGACAAACATATAATTCGTTGACATTTTATCTTTCGAATGAAGTGATTATTATACCACTCCGTTCAGCCGGCAAAGAGGTATTAACGTTCAAAACCTTGCAGTCCAGCGTCACTCTCTCGGTTTCGAAACTTTGAACTTACACTCCGGTACAGAAATGAAAAACGTAGTCCTACGTCAAAATCATAATTTTGGAACGAAGATATTCGAATTATTAAGTAGATGTTTCGCATTGTTCTGAGTTTACTGTCATCATATTGATCCACTCATAATTTAGTCTTTCTTCTGAATATTGCCTTCTCTTGGGCATTTTCAAGATGAACAGTGCTCAACACACAGAAACTTTATTTCTGCTACGCGCGAAGGACACCATAAACAAATTACAGCGCGTCAAGCGGCTGCCATAGTAACCATGTGGACAAACCAGCATCAGTGCATCGAACAAACCATGATCAGAATTGATGTAATCGAGATGCATTTATTATATGATTTAGATATATAAATCTGATACATATGGTGTGTAAGCATGATGTTCACAATATTTGTAAGTGTTATAATTCAGAAAAGGTCTGAATACGTACCAAATAATCATTTGGTGATTGATGAAAAGTTAGCTCAAATGAAAGGTGCGTTGACACCAATAGAAGGAGGACTTTATAAACCTTTAAAACATGTGAATCCGTGAAACTATCCTGTAGAAATGTTGTAAATCATGAAAAAGACAATTTTATTTATATGTTTGGAAAAATTTGGATATCTGATGGGTGTGTTATATCTATGATATAACCGCAAGGTTGACGTTGGACTTCTGTTGGCTTAATAATCATTTGTTAATATTGACAAAATTTTTGATTGAATGAAACAATTTTCGAATTTAATTGAATTCGACATATTTGCTGTGTAAGTAAAGAATTTGAGCAAACACCTTGTAATGTAAGGCACCTTGGTTTTGATGACTGTGTTAGGAAACACATGTCAGTGGAAGCAAAAATTCCCCGAACTTGCATGTATTTGCAATTCCAGTTTCCCCAGGTACCTTGGTTTTGATAGCTGTGTTGGGGAAACCGTAAATCGAGCCAATCAAAACGGGACACTTAGGGCGTTTAGATAGCGCTTGACATTTTACCATTGTTCAGTTGCTTATCTCAAGAAAAATAACATTTTATTAATTATAGTAGATGCGTAGAAATATTTACTATCAATGTAATCAAACATCTTTCCGACCTATTAAGAAATGTTCGAGTTATAAGCATTCGAAATCTTCGATTTTTTCCTGCATGTTTTGTGTTTAGGTTTTCATTTTACCGTCCGTCGTGGGTTATCTGTTCGAATGAGTCGAAGTTCGAGCAATTCAATAAGAAAGGGCGACTAAGTGTTTGGCGAAAGAACGATGAGGAACATCTCTAACCAACCATTAGACTCGGTGGCGGAAATATTATGGCTAGGGATGTTCCTCATGGTTCGGCGCGGGAATTTTTGCTAATCGATGGGATTAAGACGACACTCTGTGCGAAAAACTGGAAGAGTCGATGCTGAAAATGGAACTGGAAGATAATTACACCTTGCCGCAGGATAAAAAAACACGAAACATACGAGGATTCTTCCGAACGGCTTTCATTAAGCCCATTGAAGCACCCCCCCCAGAATCTTGAACTCAATAGAAAGTTTTCGAGCTATGTTCGACAACAAGGTTGACAAAACAAGTGTAACAAAAAACTAGCCTATTTCACTGCAAAAGGCTTGAGAGGGTTTGGACACATAGCCCTCGTCGAAAGCATTTTTGTGCCGATTGTCATTTCAGAAATGTACTCTTCGGGTATTAATTGAAGCAAAATTATTAATACTGCTTTCAATTTCAATTAGAATAATAATTATGATACAATATGACACAATTTCGTAAAAAGTTGTAACTTTTTGTACAAGTTGCACAAAAAATCACAACTTTTGACGTAGGACTACGTCTTTCATTAACGGTGCCAAATCAGAAAACAGATCACGTTATTATGGAATAAAGTTAACGTTAATAACAATTTTTGCCGCGAACGGGGTTAAGATTTGTTTTTATGCTATATATTATAATCCCCTGATGTGTAAGCAGTTTAAATTGATACAAATTAGAAGCATTCCCATTTTCTCATACATTTTTTCTGCTCATTTGTGAGCTTCCCTACCCATGCCGTCAATAACGAGCAACATATCGGCGATCAACGAAGGGGAATGATTTAAAGTCTCCGTGAACAAAGGAAAGAAGAATAAGTTCAACAACAAAGGGGAACATTTGCCTAGAGCATAAAAAACAAAAAACTTTCAGTATCGTTCTGGACATGAAGCAATAAGCATCGCTTGTTCTTCCTTGTTTTGCGTCATCACACGCCTTCGTTTCGGATTGAGCCTGATACGCAACCAAATTACTTACTCGCTGATGTTTCTGGCATTACAATCATTACATCAAACTGAAGCCATTGCCTTAATGATCTGAACTACACAATTGTGTGGAGAATAATCGAACTAGGCTATCATCGGCTCACCAACAAAATGGTTGTTTCGCATGACAGTAGCAAAACTATCTCCACCAAAACTGATAGCAAAGCTAATCGAGACCGGACATATTAATAGAAAGGGGTTTCTGTTGAGAAGAGCGCAAAACGGAGATAAGTGTGCGTATAGCCTTCAAGCCATCGATATATGGCTTTGTGTGCGTACGTGCGTGCTTCGTAACCCGTATGTACAAAGAGCACATCTTCGCTACGCATTTCACATTTGTATCTGCTCCCGTGTGCAATGGCCCTGTTGCGATGTAACAATAATCTAATATTTTTATGCTATGATGGACGATTGTTTGGTGGTGCAACTTATGCTGCCGCGATAATAAATATAAACAAAAACGGAGGTAGCAGAAGAGTAATATTTGCGCTAGGACATGAATAATGGATTTCTGCTGAGGCAAATATTCAGACTTTTTTTTTTCCTCGAAGCAGTTAATATCGCTTGTTTTTAGTCATCATAAGGTCTTCGTTGGTGCCTTTGACATTGCACCAATGCATCGAACTGACGCTATGGCGAACCAGTCGTTAAGGTTGTGTGCCACATAATTATTTGAAGAATATCAAGCTAAACCATAGTGAATGTCGTGCTGGAATGTTGTGAGTTATTTGGGTTCGAGTGTCAATCGCAGAACTGTCTTCAACAAGGATGATATTCTTAGTCGCTTCAAGCCACCAATGTATGACTCTGTATTCATGCTATGTTGAACGCTTGTTTGGTGCTGGTTTATTTTCGTTGTACGAACGATGTTTAGAGGTGCGATTTCACTGAGACAATACTAAATAACATGTACAATGATATTTGATACTTGCAAGTATTGCCATTGTTGTTTCCGTTCGGTGCCAAATAAAGATTGATGTAGTTATGAGATGTGGAATAATGGTGCTGGTGCAACAAGTATATAATCGCCTGTACCCGAGTGTATGTCAATTGCGAAAAAGGCCACCGGAGTAGCGTTCGAGGTAAATTTTTCAATGCTTTGATATGAAACAAAGTGTGACATACGAATTGTCAGCTTGTGTATTGTTCTGCGAGGGCAGGAATGAATCATCAATCAATTATCGTCTACTGATTCTACAATAAAAAAATCATTTCAGGGCGACCAAACCATTCTACTAAACAGTTATTTCTAAAATTTCGCAGCATTCTAAAATAATATCCGAAATTATTAACAAGCGACTTGAACAAAATAACAGCGTAGTTCGACGTCAACGATGTGGTCGTGTCTTGGACACAACCACCTATATTTTTTTTAGAAATTATGTTGCAATTATTTTTCTAATTGAAATTGAAAAGCAGTTAAAATGACTTGCTTGGGCAATCTAGTGTTAAAATCGATATTGTAAATTCGATACATTTGTTAATTCGATTTAAACTGACACGATTGACAAATTGTTCTGGCGAGATAACGATATAGCCGATCTTATCTCCTAATGAGCTTAAACTTCGAAAAGCTCCTTGCATTAGATCGATACACATATCGTTAGAAGCAGTTTCAGACATTGCGCTAATGTCGGCAAATCCCACTTCGACTACACTGTAGAAGTAAGATTCGCGTGAATTCCAATTGAGATCGTCCGTTTATTCCTGCAGTGATCACAAGTCTTGAAATCTCGGTATTTCTATTAGGAGATCTTATTCCGAAACTTTGTCGTAGAATGAAGATTGCCAGAATTGCCACCCGCCAGAATAACAACTTTCAATTGTATAGTTTGAAAAAAGCCTCAAATCATGTACTCGGGTGAGGTCCGCACTGCCCAGTCGACGCCACTACTAAAGACCAAATACTGAAACTGTTGAACAAGAACGGAAACAAAGCCAAGAAAAGTTGTGTCACCAGTTTTCTGATCTCATTTTGATACATCATATTTTGATACATATAAACATGCAGTAACACCGTTATATCACAGGCAACCGATGTACAATGATTCACCCATCAACGACTGTCATATTGATAACCGCATCATCTCCACCATATCATTGTGAATTGTCCAGCGATAAGTGATGGCACTGTATAAATTAGGTATCCAACATTGGCCAAGCAGTCAATTTCAGTTCCCCCGTTGAAAGATGAAGTTACTTGCGGCTTTGGTATTATCGGCAGTGGTGGCTCTAGCGAGTGCCAGAACTACTCACCGGTTCCCGAAAAACGCCGCCCAGCAGTTGGCCTCTCTGAAGAGTGCTCGATCCGTGTCACAGGAGACGCTAGAATTGGCCTTCCACGCGATTCAGTCTATTTTCCACACAATCGAGACTACATATCCGCCGGAATTGCTGTAGGAGATCATATCAGAGATTCTAGCAAATGACGGAGCCTTCAACTTTTCGCCGGAACTGCGTGCGAAGCTCGACGGTAAACGCGTTGAGCTACGGACCAACTTAAAGGAAACACTGGAACAACTGATAGTCGGCGGGAATGAAGTTCCTGAGGATGTCCTCGAGAAAATTTGCAGCTATGTGAACTATGCAGTGGATACGCTACTTCAGTTGACTCCTTACGATCTGATGGAGGCAATCACGAAAGAGGTTATAAAGAATGGTGGATCATTTGATTTCAGTCCCGAGCTGCTGGCTATGATTGAAGATAGCAAAACAAGCTACAAGGAGGCATCCAAACGTCTGCTGGACTACGAATTCGAGGTTTTCGATGACTTGATCGATATTAGTGAAGAACTGCGTCAGAAGATTTACGAAGCCGTCGAGTACATAGTCGATCGCAACTTCGAGTCAATTCCATGGGAACTTCTGGAGGACATTGTATATTATATAATTCGCACTCAAGGGTCAGTTGATCTGACAACTGATCTATACGAGCGCATTGAAAGTACAAAGGAAGCGTTGCTTGAAAATTTACGGGAAACGCTGGATACTGTAGAGAATATGCTAAATGGTGGATTCAAGCGTTTATTTGGTAGAAAGCCCCGCGTTGTTTCGGATGAAACTATGGAAATGATCTACACGAACATCATAGCCGTTGTTCAAACCGCTGAAGATGTCATCAGCACTGAATTACTCCAAGACACCATCAGAGAAATTTTGGATAACGAGGGAAGCTTCGATTTTAGTCCAGAGTTAACCGTTAAGATAGATGCAGCTGTCGAACAATATCGTGTGGAGCTGAAGGAGAAACTTTTGAGTATTACTAGAAACCACCCATTGATGCCGGAATTGGATGATGATGCTGTTCAGAAGTTACGCATATATTTCGATTACTCAGTGGATTTGTTAATCGAATTGTTCCCGTCCGAACTTGTCGAGGAAATTACCAAAGAAGTTTTACGCAATGGTGGGTCGTTTGTTTTCTCTCCAGAGCTGGAAGCGCTGATTGCTGGAAGTTTACAAAAGTCAAAACTGGGACTCAATGCACTGTTTGATTACGAGTTTGAGATTTTCCCGGAACTAGCCGAGCTTAACGATGAGATGATCGAAGGTATCCACAGGACGATTGATAATGTCGTTGATGGATTGTACGCAATTTTTCCGTGGGAACTGATGGAGGAGATAATGTTCGAGGTGCTTTCGAACGATGGAGTTATCGATCTTTCGCCGGAGCTTATTGTTAAGATTGAAAGCACACTGCAGGAGTTGGGTGTCAAGCTGCGTGAATTGATGGATAGCGTTACCGATGCGTTCCCGTAATCGAAGTGAACCGCACAAGATCTTTTGGTGAAGGGGGGAATTGAATTATGAATTCGAATACAGAATAAATGTTTGGTTGTTAGAAATACTTTACTGAGTTTGTTTGTTTTTCAAATTCGTGGTATACTCAAGTAACACGAAAGTACCGATTCAACTTAAAACTAGAGGTATATGTTCTTCTTGTAGCTATTAAAAGTAATATATGTAAAAGGTTTAGTTCCCAAATTACGAAATGTCATTCCGAACCGCATTGTGACCATTAAAAATTTCGATGTCATTATGAATTCGCAGTTTACGTTTAATTGTTCATCAAACGTCTCGTAATCAACACAAGAGCATCTAAAGTCCTAGGTTTCATTTTTCGTGCTACGAAACATTTTAGAGCATCTCTATATTCGGCGAAGTGCTGCTCTGCAAATGTATGTCCAACTAAAACAAAAAGTTAATAGTCTGACGGGGCCAGGTCTGGAGAATACGGCAGGGTCGTAAGGGTTCTCATTGCGTTCTTCACGGCTTTAGCGGTGTGCGCCATTGTGCTGTTATGTTGTAATGATGTAAAGCTTAAAATTATCATTTGTTTCCACTGGCGATCTATTTTCACCGTCACACCAGGTTTTAGTAGATCATGGTACACCATACCATCCTTGTTCACCATAAGCTTCCACAAGCAAAAGATATGCTTCGGCCGCTTTTTTCTTCAAATGAAAAAAAAAACAATCAAAGCGAATGCCGCAAATGCTGTTTATTTGTAACGGAACTAGAAATTTTTATTTCAATGAATAACAAATTTACAAATTGTTACAGAACAGCAACCGGAGGAGTGGAAAGATAGAGTTATTTGCGATTGTCTCAACAAGGCTTGATCTTGGGTAGACTGCACACTTTGTAGTTGCTCTCCTTGATTGACCTGTACCGGCGAAATTGCACAAATAACACACCGAATGACGATTGGGAGTGGCAATCCATACTCGTTGTGCAAGTTCGAGCTTTATATAATCAATAACGCCGGTTCCGTCCTTACAGTCATCAGTGGAAGGGAAGGACTGTTAGTATAATATTCGCGGCCAGAAGGGTCGCCTTTATAGCGTGGTTCTCTTGCGATTATCATGGAAAGGATAGTTGTTAGTGGGGAGAGATAAGAATCAGAAAGGTGACAAACTAGACTGTGTAAAGTTGTGTGCAATTGCCGTCCTGAATGCCGCCTACAAAGTGCATCCCCAAATTATCTTCCGTCGTTCATCGCCACTAACGAACAGATTCGTGGGCAATTATCAAGCCGGCTTCATCGAAGGCCGGTCTATCATTGACCAAATTTTCACCTTGCAGTAGATCCTGCAGGAAAGCCTTGAGTACAGAGTCCCTACCCTCCATCTATTCATCGACTTTAAAGACGCATATGATTCAATCATGGACGAAAACGGTTTACCCGGATAGCTGACCAGTCTGATAAAGGCTACAATGAATCGAATACAGTGCTGTATGCGACTGTGGGGTCGATTATTTGATTCATCCTAGTCTCGCAGCGGCGTTTCAAATCCAGTCAATGCATTTGCTTTGTTGATGACGAGAACAATTTGGGCAGAACATTCGAGACGGTAGCAGAACATTGCATCAAACTATAGGACGAAGCAGAGAGAGTTGAACTGAGAATGGCTGAGACTGAGACTGGGTCGAGAGAATGACAGGGACTGGTTAGGCAGTAGTGTAGCGATCGACGGTGATGAGTACGAGGTAGTGAATCAATTTCTCTACCTTGGTTCAATGGCAACGACAAGAATTTGATGTCAAATAGACAGTGTGAATTTTGACGTGGGACGTCTAACCGGAGTATATGGGGGGTAAAATGAAAATCTAGACACAGAACATGTTGGAAAAAATGAAAAATTGCGAATGCTTATAACTCGAACATTTCTTACTGGATCGGAAATTTGATAGATTGCATCAATCGATAGGGAATATTTCTACGCTTCTATCGCAATTAATAAAATGTTATTTTTCATTAGATAAACAATTGAATAACTTTAAAATGTAAGGCGTTATCTAAACGCTCTAACTGCCTCGGTTCTAACTAGACGCAGACTTCAACACCTTGATAAACCTATTCTGGAGCCCAAGGAAATTTGGTCTGCGTCGCCGATCAGGATTATAAAATTTATCAAGCAGATTATTCCTGATTGGCACCTATCATGCTATAGCTTTCAGTCTACTCCTTCATCAATAAGTAGTAGATAAGCTTGAAGTGAAGTATAAAAAAGGGGTATACCACAATAGTTCAAAATAATGGACGCAGTGGTTCACACCCAACAGGGAAAAAAAACTGCCTCGTTTTGATTGGCCCGATTTACGGTTTCCCATCAAAGCCAAGCAGCCTTGGGGATATCGGCATTGCAAACACATGAAAGTTGGGGGTTCCGACTAAGTGTGTTTTCCTAACACAGACTTCAAAACCAAGATGTCTGGGGAAATCGGCTTTGCAAACAATACAAATTGCGAGTACTTTTGTACTCGCTTGCCTTCGTGCAAACTAGAACATGTTTCCTTAACACGGTCTCCTAATCTTTGGAACCTGGGAAAATCGTGCAGACACTAGAAGCGAATGAACTTTCAAGTATAAATCCTCTATAGTAGAAAAAAAAGAAGTTGAAGTTGTTGATTCATGCAAGCCGGAAGTACTTTTTTGCACTCCGAAAAGTGTTTTCCTAACACGGATTACAAAAGCGGGTACGAACACAATGCTTTGTCTCGGTTATTCAAGATTGCATTGAAGGTTATGTCTTCATATCTTCTGCTCACTGAATTTCTACGCATACCGTTTGATGATTAGGCAAAATGTTGATAACCATTTGCTGCGATAATGCCTATTGATTAAATAATATGCATTCGACGCACATGTCAAAATTGAAACTGAGTGCGTGAAGTTTATCAAATCAAGCAAATTCGCTGTTCGAGAAGTACATACACTTGAGAGATGCAAACTTCAGAAGGAAACGTAATATAAAATAATCGTTTGATAATCCTTCTGTCATTTGTCCTAGGCATCATACCGAACGTAAAAGGACTGTCATTAAATTTACTTGTAACGAAGAACATAATATATCAAAAGTCATGAATTGACCTTACATGGCATTATACAATCTTTTTACTCACAAAGCAAATATATTGAAGTCAATTGAATTCGGAAATTGTTTCATTCAATCAAAAATTCAATCATTGCAAACAAATGATTGCTAAGCTAAGGTAGTCCCACGTCAACCTTGCGGTTATGTGATAGATATAACCCACCCATTTTTTTTCAGTACAAAACGCTCATATGCAGGGTTGCCATAATAAAATTTGTGTTTTTGGTCTCAAAAATCGTTTTATCTTTGTTTTTTTTCTCAGAAAATCTGTATCGAAATCTGTATTGAAAGTTCAATCTTAGCTTTTATACAGTCATTATAAGTTTTACGATGTTGATCGTATCAAGTAGAAATTCGCATTCACTGTGCTTTAGTAGGAAAAAGAAAAATAGTGTCATTCATTTATTTTGAAACTAGCCGATGACACACACTTTTGAATCTTTTCGCTCTAGATTAGATATGAGAAAGCAGTATTCCACGCTGCATATGAATGCCAAAATGAGTCTCATTCAAACTGATCTAAATGTAATATGAATAAAACTTGCGAGATGGGAAAACATATTATAATAATAATGAAGGTCCCGTCTCATTCCCTTACATAGGCTTGAGTTGGTCGATTATCTGATTAATAATTTACCATTATCTCACCATTATCTGAATTATCTGAATAATAATAACCAGTGTGACAAAAAAACGAACTGATTTAATCTAAAAATATCTCCTCTTTGTGATATCGGATGTCACTTAGCTTCATATATTCAAAAGTTTCTCCATTCCATTGTAAGAAATAAACAGTAAATCTTTCAGTTTTATCATATCACAAAAAGACGTGTTTACTGTCAAACAAATCCCGTAGCATCTTCTGAGTTTACTGAAACATGGCAGCCGAATTTATCAGACAAACTGTTCTGATTTTCAGATTAATCAAACATTGTAGCCTTTCTGTCATTTTGACGGTTGTTTGCTTGATCTTTCCGAAGTCGCAACATTCACTCTCTCGATCTTCAATCAAACCTCAATCATAGCTGTGCTCGTCTGTATCAAGACTCACATTTTCAATTCCATCATGCGAACATACTCTACTTTGTTTCAAATGCTATCACAATTAAGATATATCATGGCTTCCACAACGCACGCGTCCTGAAAATAATTCAGACTACCTTTCTTTCTTTTTTTTTTAATTTCTACACCCAAAATTTATTTTTAGCTCATGTTTTGTCATCCCGATTTATTACATTAAATGAGCGTAAAAATGACAGAAAATTCCATGACTCACAAATACTGGTAAGCATTTGTATAATATATATGGTACGGCAATATAAGATTAATACGAGCGAGCGAAACAAGAGACACGTTTCAAATAAGCACGCATTACTTGGCCACATCCCAGACCGAGATGGATATAGATCTCCTTTATGCTGGAAAGTGTTTTCTAGGAGTAACATTAGAAAACACTTTCCAACGTCAATTTGTGATGAGATGTAATATTATCACGCTCCTCCCCAACAGCATCATTAGCTATGTGGATAGCGTGATCGTGTAAAACAGTCTTGCATTCCAGCCGGCCTTGGTTCGATTCCCGTTGACGTCGTTTGGACTTTTTTTTGGGTGGAATCCCAAAAAAAGATGAATGAAAGGCTTTCTGACAACGCTAGTTTGGCTGTATGAACATTTAAAAAAAACCTACATTGAGACGAAAATGGTGGTTCTTTCTTGAAAATTAGATGACAACAAATTTGTCGATTAAAGTTCTGTGACATTCTACTTAAAAAGTTTGTCGTGCGTACTAACTATCATTTCCGCTTTCAATTCGATCACATGATATTTTGTAAACGTTGTAACCTCAACATTTGTGTTTTATTAGCTAGGAAAAACATCGATGAAAAGATGTCTATGTGTGGTGGTATAATCGATTTATACAATTGAATTTTACTCGAAATTGTCAACTCATTCCTTAAACGGCATATTATACCGTATTTTTTTTGCAATTTTTGACGTAGGACTACGTCTTTCATTTCTATACCGGGGTGTAAAATCAAAGTTTCGAAAACGAAAGCGTTACGCCGGACACCGAGATTTTGGGCGTTAATAGCTTTTAAACAACTGAACGAAATGGTATGATACACACTTCATTCGAAAGATAAAATGTCTACGCGTTATAAACTTGTTACTTTTTCATCCAGAAACTTGTTTCAATAGCCTTAAAATTGCTTTCAAAACAGGCTATTGAAATCACCAATCGGTATATAAGCGAGCGCCGCTCGTAAACCCACTCAGTTATAATTGAACAGCGATTGGAGCATGTTGTCGCTGTTGTGGTGAAGTTCTCCGTTTATCATGAAAGCGCGGATGAACGGTGTCATCAAGAGCCTGTTTGTGCACCTCAGGCCAGAAGAGAATCCATCAGGAGGAGAGTGATGCCACAAACGGTTCCCCGGGAAGAGATCGGAGCAGTCGCCACACACACACACACACATACACGCGCGGAACTCTTCGTTTGGGTGCCATTCAGCATCGAGAAAATTCCGGAAAGTTTCAATCGTTCCTGAAAAATAATCTGAAAAATACATTCATGCGAAAGAGTTTATTTTAATGTTTTCTAATCATATAGGGTAAATGATCTTGGTTTGTCCAATTTGAGGTGTTTTTACGCAACTAGTAAATGCAAATCGATTTTTCTTCATGAAAATCACACATAATCGATACGAGTTTGGGTTTGTTGAAAAGCCCCAAGTCTCTAGTTGCTAATACTACCATAAGATGTTGAAATTATTCAAATTTTTATGTTTTTTAACGATTTTCCTTAAAGAAGAATTATGATCATGGTTTGACCACCTCTGATCATGGTTTGCCCAAAAAAATGATCATGGTTTGTCCGGTTTTAGAAATCTCCATTTTTGAATGAAAACATTCGAATTCACAATTAGATGTTGCATTTATCATTGCTTGAGTTTACTGTCATCATATTGATTCATTCATAATTTAGGCTTTCTTCACAATATTGCTTTTTCTTGAGCATTTTAGAAGTGTTCACCTCAACACAATCAACACAGAAAAACCATACTTCTGCTATGCGCGATGCACACCATAAACAAACATAAACAAACTGCAGCGCGCCAAGCGGTTGCCATAGAAATCATGTGGACAAAACAACATTATTGAATTGGACAACTCATGATCAGAATTGAGTTCATCAAATTGCGTTAATTTTATGGTTTAGCTATGTAAATCCGATACAAATGGTGAGCAAGCATGATGTTTACAATATTTATGAGTGTTGTAATCCAGAAAAGGTCTGAATACGTGCCAAATAATCATCTGGTGATCGATTAAAAGTTAGCTCGAATGAGGGGCGCATTGACACAAATAGAAGGTGTATTTTATAATCCGTTTTAAAGGATGTGATTTCGTAAAAATATACTATCAAACTACTATAAATCATGTAAAAGGCAATTTCATTTATATGTTTCGAAACATTCGAAGGCCTTATTTGTCACAGGAGCGCTGAATTAGAGCATTCAAAAAAGTGGGCAAACCGTGATCATATTTCCGACTGGACAAACCAAGATCATTTACCCTAACACAGCGACCAAATACATGTGGTTTTGTGATTTTTCAATCAAGTGGTGGTTATCGAGTTAGCATTACCCACTGGTGGTGGACTTCGGGAAGAATCAGGTAAGATACCGCTGCTGCAAAATAATTTGCCAGTTCCCCTTGGCATTGAAAATAACATGCAAGCGAAAGAGTTTATTTTAATGTTTTCTAACCATATAACACTGCGACCAAATACATTTGGTTCTGTGATTTTTCAATCAAGTGTAGTTAGCAGGGAAGCTTCTGAAGATTATTCTTCCCCATCAGTAGGATATTTTCGTATCCAATATTGGATGCATAAAACCTTGTACCTCCAACGTAACGCTCTCGTTTTCGAAGTCCCCCAAATATTCATTTTTTCATTCATTCAGAATGGATTCAGATTCAACAACACTAAATCAACGATAGTCCTACGTCACCATTGCGGTTATACCATAGATATAACCCACTCCCTGTTTTTTGATGACATGATCTGCGTGAGATTTAAAAAGCAGTTTGTCATCTATAGTAACACCAAGATACTTTATCTTTCTAATGCGGTCAAGTGTCTCACCATCTGTACTGTATCTGTACAAAACACTCGGTGTTGTAATATCTCGAAGAATATACCGTATACTTGGTTTTTCCCAACATTTAATTTTAACTGCTTTTATCAGGCTATAACTAATATTGGTTCGTTTGTTTGAAAAATCTGTAAATCCTTATGAAATAAAAAAAAATCTGTAATCTGTAACTACAGATTTTTGGTTTTAAAAAGGCTGAAAAATCTGTATGAATACAGATTATTCTGTAGATATGGCAACCCTGCTCATTAGATCGATTGTCCCACGAGATGTGGACATTGCACAAAAAAGCCTGTGAGCACTCGGAGTCTTCGAATGATGTGCGTTAAGTCATCGTCGGTGTACCGGAGAACGGCGTATGGAGACGATGAATGAACCCAGAACCCATGCAACTCACCGGTGTACGTAGTAGCCAATAAGTGGCCAAAGCTGCGCATAAACCGTCCATTGATGGGTAACTACTTTTTGGCATCGGAAATCAAGTTTTCGTTAAATAAGATTGTCAGATTTGTATTCATTAGTCGCGTCAGTTAAAAAAACCACTGACTGGACTAGTTCACCAGTCATCCTCGCAAGTCTACGCTAGTCAATTCATTTTCTAGTCCAGTCTCTTTTTGTTGACGGCGACTGCCGAAGCAGTTCCAGTCGAAGCGAAGCTACTGAGAGTAGAGTCGGTCTTCATTTTTCACCTTCGAAGATTTCGGGCCCTGGTCCGTACATTGCCAAACTGCGTGATCGATGTCATCGTAACCGTTTCCACACTGACAGACATAGCATTGAACGATTTACATTAAAGATTTATTCTGTGGAGATGAACATCTGTGGCTACCCCCTTTTACAAAATCAGTCTTAATGAAAATTGATCATATGACAATGGAAATTGAAATCTTTTCTATTCTGCGCGGCCAATGACGAGAGATGGTCACGATGTTCCCGGAAGTCGTGGCGTTATATTCTATCGACTCGGTTATCGAAAAGGAGCTGAAAGGTAAGGTGGTTTCCACATTAAAGTTAGAAACTTTGCCATCTCACGTCATATATATGAGAGAGATATTTCTCATGAAAAATCGTTGTTTAGGAACTCATAAAAAATCGAAAAATTATAGGAGGTTGTGTTCAAGACACGACCGCATTGTTGACGTAGAACTACGCTGTAGTTTGATTTAAGTCACTTGTTTATAACTGCGGATATTATTTTATAATGCTACGAAAATTTTGAAATAGCCATACTACCTGTTTGGTCGCCCTGAAATGTTTTTTTGTAAAATTATTTGACAACCTTAACACTTGCTTCACCAGAGCGTCATTTCAATGCATTGATGACAGAAAACAAACAATGTTAACTGCTTGGAAAAAGGCTGAATATATGCCTCAGCAGAAATTCATTATCAATACACTAGCGTAAATATTCCCCTCCCGCTATCTCCCATCCTTGTTTATATTTATCATTATGACTGCATAATTCGCAACACCAAACAAACGTCAATCATAGCATAAAAAAATAAGTGATTGTTGCATCGTGACAGGGGCAAATCTTAGGGAATTTCCGATTCGGTTGGTATGTAAATCGCCAAAATCCGTTCGCTTCAAAAATAGTTATTAACGTCAACTTTATTTCATGAAAACGTGATCTGTTTTCTGATTTGGCACCCCTAATGAAAGACGTAGTTCTACGTCAAAAGTTAGATATCATATAGTCAGATATATATCAAATAACGCTTCAGATAATTCATGGTAATAAAAAGTTTCAGTCAAATCGGTCAAGTAGATTCTGAGATATCGATATCTCCTACTGAAAAAAAACACGCTTTCGGGAAAAAACGCTTTTGAAAATTCGTATAGCAATACTATATCCCTTGAGGTGAGCACATACTTTTGGCTGTAACTTTCCAATGAAATTAAATATCGGACCCCTTTTAGGACAACATTTCTGGGGGCATAAGCTTCCCAAAAATGCAAAGAAAAAAAAAATCGATTTTTCGACCCTCCAGACCGAGGTCCCCCCGAAATAACTTTTCGCATGAAGGGGTCAGAGGAGGCAAAGAGCAATAAACGAAACGCTGGCAGCGGTGTGTTGATTTCAAATTGAGAGGATGCCTGGTGCGCCATACAAACATTCTTGATAAAGTCCTGAAACGCACTCTTTATGGTCATCTTTGGGGTCTACAGTGCTTCGGAATAGGGATATTGATGGATTTCATGCCAACTCGGAATAGGCAGCACCACCTCTGATATCAGTGAAACGTTGTGGGTGTGGGTATTTTGCATACTTGAAATCTTCGAAATAGAACAAGGCGTTGTACTATAGGTGGACCGCAATGTCAAAATTGCTGTTCGGCCATTGCTCGTGAAAAAACAAATTTGTTTACAAAACAAATCGTATCTTTTGGTGACAAATGCATTCGTTGACAAAATAGCTGCTCGCGCTTTACTGTCGAAATATAACAGTGGAGAAGGTTGTTTTTAGTATATCTTTTCGCTTCTAGCTGCGCAATCAATGTCTTTCTTTCCAATCAAAATGTACTTCTGTTTGGCTCCCATCGGCGGGGAAAAGAGTACTATCAGCTTACGGCGATGGTGACAAGAAATAACGCTGGTTGTGGCTCCACTGTTTCGCTCAGGGAGGAGAATGCTGTGCATATACCGGGAAGGAGATTACCAGATCCAGAAGATCCGGAAAGGGCCGTTACAAGTCATTGGCTAAAGCAAAAGGAGGTTGTGCACTTTTTTTCACGAATATATATATTTGCTTATTTTTTCCTTCAGTTATTTTCCTCAGCGGGATGATATGAAACCATAACCACACACCCAAACAAAAAGTAAATAATTCTTAAAATTATGTCTCGCTACTCGTCTCACGTCATGTCCTGAAAGTGTCAAGAACGAAACACCTATCATTCAGCATCTTGGAAATAGAATTAGACTACTATTTTTGTATTTTTTATGAAAAGTTGAACAATTTCCTACATGGAGCCGATCTGGCGTGGAGGTAACATCCATACTTCTCACGCTCAAGATCACGAGTTCAATTCTCACTCCCGACATTCTTTCAAAATGGAAGGTAAAAGTGACGAACCAACCAGAAGCGTTGAAAGTCACTATAATACAGAAAAAAAAATTCCTACATTTCATCCTTTGACCAGAGATTTGAATATATAATAGTTAAAATAAAAATAAACAATTTGAAAAAAATATTTGTTGGCCCTTTCCAAAAAATAGTGTAATTTTTTTTCGTGGCGGCCTTCTTGGTGCTATAAATCTGACATAGGTAGCCATTGGTCCCCAGTCAGGCCCCGAAAAAAATGGAGCTCGCATATATCAACGCAATATTTTTTTTCTAAACATTTCCATCAAATAAAGCTATTCTGTCTAATTTCCAGTTAATTTTTTTAGTTTCATTCTCAATTTTTAATTATTGTTCTCTTTGGAGAACATATTATATTAATCCTCGTTCGTTCTTTTTTTACAGGTCGCCAAATGGTGGGAAGACTACGCATACTGTACCTTGCGCTTGCCGCTCATCCCGTACTGCGTGATGGCGCAGCCTCTGATGTTCGATACGGTAGGTATCGATGCCATTCCGGAGAACTTTCTCAAGAATGCGGCAATGTGCTGCACAATCACGATGCGCTTTTGGAAATTGATTCGTACGGAAACGCTTCGGCCGGCGGTGATTGGCGACAAGAAACTGACATTTTCGTCCGATCTCTACAAGCGGTTGTTCAACACCGCGCGAATTCCTGGGCTGGAGATGGACAAGATCGTGAGTTACTTCAGGACCGAAAAAGAGGGGCAGTGTAATAGCGATATTATAGTAATCTATCAAGGTAGAATTTTCAAAATGGATGGACTTGACGATCGTGGGGATGTGTTAGAACCGCAGGAATTTTTATTATGTTTGCAGCAGATACAGCATAAGGTCGAAAGTGAAGCAGCAAGCCATTCGGGTGTACCATTGTTGACAAACGACGATCGAACTACGTGGGCTCGAAACAGGAACCATCTGATTGAGTTATCAGAGAACAACAGGAAATTGCTAGAGGAAATCGAAAGTGCGGTTACAATGTTTTCATTGGACACAAACTGCCCGAGCAACTATTCCGAAGTGGCTGCACGAACGCTGGCTGGAGATTTACACTCCAAATGGGCAGATAAAAGCTGTGGTACTGTTTGTTTCCAGAATGGAACATTGGGGTGCCTTGGGGAACATTCTTGCTATGATGGAACCATTTCGGTATCGTTCAGTTTGTATGCTATGTTGAGTATAGTCGAGGATGGGTTGCCCGATTGGAGTGTTCCTCCGAAAAAGTTGATTCTCCCTGTCGAATTGGTTTTCGATGTGGACGATGAAATGCGCGCAGAAATCGAACGAATGCAGGAGGTAGCTGACAAAGTGGTACATGCTTGATTAGATATATGAAATGCTGTTGTTGTTAGTTAACATTTTCTGAAATTTCAGCGAGATTGTGTATGCGTAACAGTGGACCAGTTCAATGGTTATGGTAAAAACTATATGAAGTCAAAAAACATTCATCCGGACTCTTGGATTCAAATGGCACTGCTGTTGGCATATTATCGGTTGCATGGAAGCTTTGCACCCACCTATGAAACGGCTATGATGCGTCAGTACTACAAAGGGCGGACGGAAACTTGTCGATCGTGCAATGTGGAGTCGGTCAATTTTATACAAGCCATGGAAAATTCATCGGAGTCTGGTAGCAGTAAAGCGAAGCTGTTCCGCGCGGCAGCGAATAGCCAAACAGTGCTGATGAACGAGGCTCGGAAGGGAAACGGCGTTGACAGACATCTGTTCGGTTTGTGGTGTATGGCGTATGATCAGGGATTGCCTATTCCAGACTTGTATGACGATCCTCTGTACAGTAAAAGGTTGATTATATTGATTTTGTTCGCTTGACTGTGATATTTTCAATTATTTGTTCCAAATTGTAGTGGCGGAGGAGGTAATTTCTACTTGTCTACCAGCACTCTCGGATTCACAATCAACTGCGGATTTGTGGCACCCATGTGTATGGACGGATATGGATGTTTTTACTCTATGCTAGCCGACAACGTCTGGTCTATCATGACGGCGTATAAAGATTCGGAAGTATCGAGTTGTCACAAATTGCTGGCTGCTTTCCATCGTGCGATGGATGATATCAAAAACGTGATGGATGCGGATATCGGGACGAAGCTTTAAAAGTTAATTCATTTAGGTTTTAATGCGAAACATAATTTCCAGTGGTATTGGGTGACTGCGTTGTGTATCGTTAATATATTATGTAAATAAACCGGTGAAATGATGTTTAGCTGTTTTTCGAATTACAATGAACCGTTTCCATCTAAAAGGGGGTTTCGGATTGCAAACAGACATAATTTAGGTGGTGCAGTTGATTTATAGAGTGCGCTATGGGACAGCTATTGCTGTTGAAAATTTAATTCGCTACTCGTTTTGACATCGAAGAGCAATTCCACGCCAAATCAACCAAAAAAGAGCAAATTTTGACCCCACCTTCTCCGATTTTTTTTAAACTTGGTACTTATGATGGAAGTTTCCCAAAAACACAATTTTCATTATCATATTTAAATCAATTTAAATTGCGACTGATTTTTGGAAAGGGCGTAATCGGAATCATTGGTCTTTCTTTCAAAAAATCGTAGCTCGAAATCCAGATGTTTGATTAAAATATGATGTTCGACAAAATTGTTGGGAAAGCAATGAACTATTCAGGAAAAATAACATTTCGGATGCACTTAAAAACTTTTATATTTCAAAACACCCCCCCCCCCCCCCCTCGATATTTTTTGTATATTTTTATTAGAAAGCCATTCCATTTAGCAAAGTTTGATGTACAGTGGTGCCGTGGTAAACTCTCCTAAATGGAGATATGACTTTTTATGAAAAAGTATGAAATTTCAGTACTTTGTGAAATTTTAGCTTTACAAAATGTAACGCAATAAACCAATTCTACACGTAATTTTGCGTGAAAAACTATACAAAGTTTATTGTCCTAAGACTGACCATTCTCGATATACACTCGACAAAACAAAAATTAGAGGAACAGAGTGCGAAGTCGGAAATTTCAAATGATTTTTGACATGCTGTAACATTGTGAAAAATCAACGAATATTGATGGGATGTACATCATTTTGAAGCTGAAACTTTCAGGTATTAGAATATTATAGGTAAATATTTTTGTGTGTGTAGGTGTGGTGGTCAACAATATCGGGAAAAAATGAAAAATCGAATTTTCACTGTTTTTATCAAATATTTTCTGGACAGACACAATTGTTTTGCTAACCAAATCAGCAGTAAATCCAATTAACTTTATCAACCAGCTTACATTTCATTCCTAGAACTTTCCTGTAGGACCTTCCCATACAGAGATATTTCAGTTTGAATGAAAGATTACCCCTTCGTCTTTGATAATGAATAATTTAATAAACAGCCATCGCACCGCAAATCGAAAGGCAGTTTTGAAAACTCTGCACGAGGTTATAGTATTTGTGTGAATTGTAATGATGTATCATCATTTGAAAAAAAAACCTTCAAGTTCAATTGAATAAAATAATGTTACAGAGGTAGCTTTTGAGCAGTGGGTGTCAACTGATAGATGTAAAATTGATTTGAATAAAATGTCTTCAAAAGAATTTTGCTCATGTTTTGTGAAGAAAATTGATAAATTGATACATCACGATTTCATTAAAAATGAACACAAGCAAGATTTTCAAAAACAAGAAAACAATGTTTAGCAGAAGGAGAAGTAAAATATTAATATGTGATTTTTTCCGAAAATTATACTTTCGTTTTACAGGATGAGGTTCAGAGCTATCATTGGAATGATTCCCTGTGCACAATACACCCGTTTGTAGTTTATTGCAATGATAATGCTACACTACAGAACTTGAGCTTTATTGTCATTTCGGAGATTTTGAAATATGATGCCGTTGCAGTACAGCTTTATATCGAAATTAATGGGGCATTTGAAATCGACTGTATCTATAAAAAGTGTATTTTTATGTCAGATGGTGCTGCTACTCAGTACAAGAACAAAAAATACTTTGCTAGTCTATGTGAATTTACGAGAAGCTATGGTTTAGAAGTTGTATGGCATTTTTTGCAACTTCACATAGCAAATGACAAGAAGAGCTAGTTTCGCAAGACAGCATGAAAAATTCAAAAGAACTTTATGTTTGGGCCAATGATTGTAAGCAGAATTTTAAAACTAAAAAAAATCTTCTGTTATTTTTCTAAAGCTGATTATAGATTAGCTGAAGAGAAATTTGAATAGATTTCTAAGAAAACGAAATCAATTCCTGACACTCATAAATATCATTCATTTATACCTATTTCTGGTGACAAGATAGCAGCTCAGATGAATTCTTATTCCAAAGAAGAACCTGAAATATTTCCTGTTTATAAATAATCATAGTTGAATTAAACAAAAGTCAAAAAATCTTAATCTTTTGTATCTATTGATTTTATCTTCACAAATATAAATGGTATGTGGAAGAATTTTCGATAGGAATAACAATAAATAAAATAACTGATTTCACTGACATCGTATTCACCGTATTCATCGTATTAAGAAATGTTTATATCTCGAGAACGGTTGGTCCCAGAACAAAACGTTATATGTAGTTTTTCATGTTGAACCGTATGTAGATTTCATTCTTTATATTACTTTTCTTAAATGATTATGATTTCACAAAGTATTAAAATTTCATATATTTTCAAAAAATTATATCTCCATTTTGGTGAATTTACCACAGCACCACTCTGCCGTACTACGCATAGTTGTCCCATGTTTCAAAATCTGCAACAGAGAAAAACGCGTTCAAAGTTTTCTAGCATATGTGTCTACCAGAAGCTTTAAGCATGGCGGTTTAGCAATACAGTGGGCTTTTTATAAGCAGAGAACTAAAATGCAAAGAAGTGAAATGTGCAAAGATCCCCTCACTTGGATCAATTAATCCTGGTTACAGGCTTAAAAATTCATGATGGAACAGTTATGCCTAGAATATCAACATGGGACTATTGAACTTGATATTGTTTTTTGAAATACTGAGACCAAACAATAAGTTTTTTTTGACGTAGAACTACGTCTTTCATTAAGGGTGCCAAATCAGAAAACAGGTCACGTTTTTATGAAATATAGTTAACGTTAATAACTATTTTTGCCGCGAACGGATTTTGACGATTTACACACTAAACTAATCAAAAATTCCGTAAGATTTGTTTAATATGCTATACATTGGAATCCCCTGGTTTGTAAATGGTTAAAATTCATGAAAACTTTAAGCGTTTCCATTTTCCTATACATTTGTTCTGTCCATTTGTGTGCATTCCCGAACAGAGATGTCAATAACGAGCAACTTATCGACGACTAACGGAGGGGAAATCGTAGGATTGCAAGTCTCCGTGAACGAAGGAAAAGTAGAAGAATGAAGGGGAATACTTGCCTAGAGTATAAACAGTGGATCACGCTGAGGAAAACTGTTAGAGGCGAATGAACTGCAAAGTTTAAAGCCTCTTAAAAACAAAGAAAGAAAGATAGAAGGAAAACTTTCATTCGGCATCGGACTGTTGAGCAATCCAGTTCACTTTGCTTTCGCTGCGCTTCGATCTAAGATTGGACCCCACCAGTGGTAATCCAACTTGGATATCGTCGTTTGGTTTTTCTGTTAGTTTTTCGCGTTATTCGTATTGTGTTTTTCTTTCCACGTCATAAATTGGACGCTTCGTGTAGTGTGTGATGAGCACGAAGAAGAGGAAGGCAGGCTCGAGCCCTGCAAAAAATGAACGCATTGCCAGGGGCAATAAAATTTCGAGGCAAGCGTAATCTAATGATGCACGCGATGTTGGTGCAGTGAAAAGCGCTCGCATTGAACCGAGCCTTCGCGAGTGTGACACCGCATCGAACAACAGCGAAATAGGTGATTTCGACGCGTTGGTCGAAAATGTAAACGCCGTTACCCAGGCAGCAACCAAAATCAAGCTCCTCCCGCTGGTGGTGAAGGCGGCCGCTCTTGACAAACTCATCAGCGAATTCGCATCCATGGACAGAGTACAAGCTGTGTGGCATAATTCAGTCTTTTTCCAAGCAGTTAACATTGTTCGTTCTCCGTCATCATAAGGGCTTCGTTGGTGCATTTGAGAATGCATCAATGCATTAAACTGACGTTATGGCGAAGCAGGCGTTGAGGTTGTGTGCCAAAAAATATTTAGAGAATACCAAGCATCTTGAATGTCTTATTGGAATGTTATAAGTTATTTAGGTACGCGTACCAGTCGCAAAACTGCCTTCAACTAGGATTGCATTTGCGCTAATATTGATCATAATGAAGCATTGCTACTGTTTTCGAGGTTATTAACAAAAAGAGTTTATTTCGCTTGTATAGTCACCAAGAAAGTAAATGTCGTTCTGGAATTTTGTATGTGATTAGGTTTCGCTTGCCAGTAGCATAACTTCCTCCACTAAGGGTGACAGCTGCGCTTCTCTCGAGAATGAAAAAGTAATGCAACTTTCAACAACAACGCAACAGTTGTTTAAAAAATTTCATAGCATTATAGAATAATATCCGAAGGTATAAATAAGCGACTTATATAAAATAACAGCGTTGTTCTACGTCAACAATGCGGTCGTATCTTGGACACAACCTCCTATAATTTTTTTGTGTTTTTCCGGAAGATTATGCACAAAAACATCGTTTTATGAGGGAGTGATCTGTAATACTCTGCAGAATATAAATCTCGTCGTTATTAGGCATTCGCTAACAAGCTGTACACGTGTTCTGTTAAACTTTTTTTTGTTTGTTTGAGAATTAGTTCGTTCTTCCTAACTAGAAATGTACTTGAACCGATTTATTTGATATGAATCTACAAAAAATATATGATGGGACAGTTATGAATACAATATCAACATGGGAAAATTGAGCCTGATGTTGTTTTTTTGAAAGTTGTGAACAAACTATAACTTTTTTTGTGTTTTTACGGAAGACTAGGTATACAAACATTTCATGAAGAAAAGTAAAAATTGTCAAATAGTAACATGGGATGTCAAACTAAAATTGTTAAATTGAAAGAGGTTTCCACTAAAAATATACATAAAAATATCGAAGGAGGAGTGTTTTGAGACATAACAGTTTTTAAATTTAAATTCAATTTTTGAGTAAGATTTTTTAAAGTGCATTTGAAATGTTATTTTTTCTAAATAGTTAATTGATTTTCCAACAACTGTGTCGAAAATCATATTTTAATCAGGCATCTGGATTTTGAGTTACGATTTTTTAAAACAAAGATCGATGATTTCGATTACGCCCTTTTCAAAAATCAGTCGTAATTTAAGTTAATCATATAGTCGGTGTTAAGTCGTCCCCTCTGAGTCGCCAAATAAAAAATTTCGAGTTATTGATCGCATTTGGTTAAGCATTACGTAAGCTACATAATACACTTACCAGATTTGGGAAATCACGCATATAGAAGGTATAACGTAACAAAATTGCTTTGAATGCTCAATGAAAGTCCCTTATTGCGCCAAACTTCAAGCTCGTTTTCTCGAAATCAGAAAAATGTCATATGGTCCGGTCTGACTTAACACCGACCATATGATAATGAAAATTGTGTTTTTGGGAAGCTTCCATCATAAGTATCAAGTTTTAAAAAAATCGGAGAATGTCGGGTCAGCGGTCGGCTGATTTGGCGTGGAATTGCTCCGAGCTAATATGTTTGCAAGCGCGTTTTTACTGATCCGTATTTATTTGGTACAAACATAGGTTTGCTCGATTACATTCATTCCCCGTGAGTTTCATATGCATATTTAGTCTGCCAGGAACCGCAAAATAGACGGTATTGTGGGAAATCATCACGGCCCTCGTCGAAGCGCCATATTCAATGTCAACGTTTGTGGTTTAGTGATGTATGCTTATGAGCGTGTTATGCTGGCAGTGGAGTAGAAAAATATCAATGATCGAGGGGAATTTTGCGTACACCGGACGAAACCACAATTGTAATAACTGTTCATTTGGTGAATGTTTGTGGTCGATTAATATCAATTCCTCCTTTAATACTTATGAGCGTGTTGATTTACGAACGCCGATCGCCATAGTCAAATTTCAATGTGGTGCTGCTATAATGGTTAGCGGTTTTCATTGATTAAATTTCATAATATGCAGGGAACATTGTTTTAACAACTTGTTCTATTCACAGAATCTGAGTGGAAATATTCGGCTCATGGGTTCAACTTCTACAGCTATCTTTACCTCAGAGAGGAGGCAATGTCCGGATCACTCGACTCTTATGGATGACTAGCTGACCCGGCAAACTTCATCCCATCATTTACAATTCGAGTGAAGCTTTTGCACCCGTAGTGGAAGAGATGATTTGCACCTCCACCTCCCGTCAGGAACCATATTTATTTAATTCCTTCGTATAAATTCGGTTTTATTCTGCTCCCCTAAAATCGCGCACCCGGCGCATCCCTCCGTACCCCCCAGTCGACGCCACTGCTTCTAACAAAACTCGTCATCATAATATAACACTATTTTCATACACAATTCTCGTTCAAGATTTTTCAATCACTTGCAAATCACATGTTTCTCTGTAACATAGAATACATGCTCGATACAAAAAATATTAGTGATGAAACGAATAGTAGTTTGGCCGGATAACGGATATCCGGCAATTTTCGGGGCCGGATGGCCATATATTCGGCGTATATTATAGTATATTATTAGATTAGTTACCTAAATTGTGAACGACGCCTAAACACATTCTTACATAAAAACTACCTGACTCGGGAAACGTTATTCTGCCATATAAATTATTCCTAGAAAATAGTTTGGTGGGAAAAAATGACGAATATATTTTAAGAGAGTCTGTTATCGTTCAGATCTGAAAAATTGATTTGATTGATGATTCCCTCTGCGAGTATACATATGCCTAATTTTTTCGAGTTTTTTTTATCTATCTTAAATATTCTCAAAAGTATTCTATCATCCCAATTTGGGTGAAGATAACGATATATAGACGACGCAGATCCGATCAGCCGTTTTCCTGTGATGATATTTTACACGAAGGGGAAGACGGGGTAAGACCGTCCCCATAAGAAAACCAATTTTCATTTAAACGTCCTTCAGGATTTCAACTATTTGTTGTACTACATATTATTGAGTATCTAATAATCTACTACTAAAAAATGTGTAACTGTTGATTGTATAACTTTTTTTTGCGTTTTTCATTAATTTTTGAAATGATAAAAAAATGATTTTTATTTCGCAGGTGGGGTAAGAAGGATCACCCGAGGGGTAAAACGGACCATGACGGGGTAAGACGGAGCGATGCTATTTTCAAACAGTTTTGTCTAGTAAAAATAACAGAAACAGTGTTGTCTAAGGTACTAAATGTTTAGGGTTGTTCATAAACTACACACAAACTTCTGAAAAGGCCATCAATATTCCACGTGCAGAGTTTTGCAAATATTCGTGAAAAAATTACCCAATTATCGGAATCTATAAGGGCAATTATTCGACGACTTCCTTATGTACTTTCGGGGCATTTGTGTGTAAAGAGACGAGCAGAAAGATGGTATTTTATTTGATATGAAAATCATTCACTATCACGACGTATGGCGCTTTTACACCGTCGAAAGTGGACCTCCCAGAGCACCTTTTGCATTATTTTGTACTTTTCACGCATTTTATATTACATTTTACATACCTTTTAACGCAGAAAGAACCGGAACAATTGACTGAAGGATTGGGACACTGACATACACTGATAACTGACTACACAGTTTGTGCTGGAAACATCCTCATTTTGGTTGCCTTGAAAATTAGATCGCTTGCAACCGCAATGGACGAAAACTTTGTTTTGTTTTTGATATTTCATGCGCTCAAGTGTTGCCAAGTATTTCAAAACGAAAAAAATAGGCTAATCATGCTTCTTGCGTAACAATTCGTCAAAAAACTGAGGATTTCTTATAAAACTAGAAGTTGCCTGTCTTACCTCATCTTCCCCTACGTGGGAAAAACTTTCTTTTATATATACAGTCATTTCATACCAAACCGATATAGTGGTTCTCCGATTTTCGTCAAAAGTGGTAATTGTGTTCTTTATCGCAAAACATTAGACCCGGTGCCCATCTCTATTTTAGGGTGATCCAAAAAATTATTTTTTTCCACTTTTTCACAAAAATGACTTTTTTAAAAATTCATAACTTTTGAACCGCTGAATCTATTTAGATGATCGACATATAAAATTGAAGCTAATAAGCTAGCCTTTCACTAAAAAAATATAAAACTTGCAAACAAATTGATATTATTTTCGTGATTATTGATTATAGTCGTTTTCTATTGTTTTCATTGCTTTGGACTAGAGGGCGCTTTAGTTTTTATATTTTTTTCTAGAAAGGTAAGGAATTTTTAATAATATATCGCGATGCCATTTTTTCGTTTTTGAGATATGATTTTCTGAATTAACCTATTTTCCATTACAAAAATTTATACTTTTTGAACTACTGGACCGATTCAGATGACCGACATATCAAATTGAACCACATGACTTAGTTTTCTTTGAAAAAAATATTAAAACATTACTTTCGCGAAAAAATGTGAAATTTGAATCTTCGTTTTTGTAATTATTGATTGAGTTAGTTTTTCATAGTTTTCTCGGTTATAGATAGAGGGCCCTATATATTTTTAATTTTTTGGAAAGCTGAGCTTTTTTACATAATGTATCCGAAAATCAGAGCGGTGTTATTTTTCGTGTTTGAGTTATTATTTTGCAAATTTAACATGTTTTAAGTCTTCGTTCAATATTCATATGTGACTAGACTAAACCTATGTGACTAGAATCCAATCTTCCCGCAAGTGTAATAGTTTTCAAACAAAATTAGCTTATTGGCTTCAATTTAATATATCGATCATCTAAATCGGTTCAGTAGTTCAAAAGTTATGAATTATTGAAAAAGACCATTTTTGGAAAAAAGGGGGAACAGTTGATTTTTTGGACCACCATAAAATGGAAATGGCCACCCTGATGAAATAAATAAAAAATACGGGTCTAATATTTTACGGTGAAGAATAAAACTAACGATTTTCATGAAAATTTAAAAATCACTATTTTGCTTAGGATGGAATTGGTGCTTGACCCATTCTCACCCCCACTCAGTGTAAATAAGAGATTACTTCGAAAATATTGAAATTCGTATGGAGAAAAAAAAATTGATGTTCAAAATCAGTAATTACTCATCTGGCAAGACTATAAAGAATAATTCTATCCAATATTTACAATTTTAGTGGTTCTGCATAATGCTGGGCATGAGATTTTATTTTAAGTGTTATTTGATGGCTATTTCCACAACAAACTTTGATGAATTATTAAATAACTAGCTGAACCGGCAAAACTTCGTCCTGCCCAATTTTTTTTTTGTTATCAGTGCCTTCAAACATTCACGTTTTCTTACTATGAGCAAGTTCATGGGTCTAGTCGACCCCGTTGAATTTGCGTTTTACTATAAAATTCCTAGTATTTCTAGCAAAAATGTTTCTAACAAAGATCAATTTCGCAAGCGCAAACATCAAATGGACTAACAGTACTTGTGACTATGTAATTGTAGAACATATGGGAATTTAATTTTCCGAATTTTCCCTTTTTCCTTCAGAGTTTTCCGAAAATTTTCAATTGTCATGTTTGGTTGAAATATTTTTGGTTGAAATATGTGTAATATTTTTATGGGACCCCCTCTCCAAACCAGAGGAGGGAGGGGTTCCATACCATTATAGAAACATTACTCATACCCAAAAACCGTCACATCCCAAATTGTGCTTGATTAGTTCTCGAGTTATGAAGAAGTTTGTGTTTCGTTTGTATGGCAGCCCCCTCTTAGAGAGGAGGGGTGGAGTGTCTAACCACCATAGAAACATTTATTGTACCCTAAAACCTGTATATGCCTAATTTGGTTACATTTGCTTGATTAGATCTCGAGTTATGCAGAAATTTGTGTTTCATTTCTATGGCAACCCCCCCCCATAAAGAGGGGGTGGAGAGTCAAACCACCATAAAATCATTTATTGCACCCTGAAACCTCCATATGCCTAATTTCGTTCCATTTGCTTGATTAATTCGCGAGTAATGTAATAATTTGTGTTTAATTTGTATGGCACATCAATCCATCATTGCTAGTAAAAGTTGTGGCTTCCGTTTTAACGCCTAACAGTTAAGCATCATTGATTGAGAGAAATCAAGTGCTGCTCAGAGTACGATGTGACTTTTTAATTTAGGCCGTTTTGGTTCGGAAATATTGGGCGATTTGCTTAGGGAGTCCAAACTACCCTCACTTACAGTACAGTCCTTTGAAATTATTAGTTTTGAGAAATATAGTTAAGAGTTCGGCTCCTTGAAACCTATGTAACTGACTATGGTGGAACTAAAAAAATAATGATGAAACCTAACAGTAGATTAAACCAGCAGATGGCAAAAGCAACTAATGCACACACTTCATTTTGACCATCCGAAGAATTTAATTATTCGCCAACACATAAATCCAATTGAATTATGACAATGGAATAAATGATTTTTTTTAATTAAACCATGTGTGTTTCGGAAAAATGAATGTTGGTGGCCTCCCAACTGAAACGAAGTATAAATTATTCAGTACTTTGGCTGCATTGAAGGCTCGCACGTTCCGTTGCTGTATTGTATTCATATATGGCTAATATTTTCTCCAATCGTAGAATTATTGTTTTTGAAGGTGTTGAGAAACTTTTGATTGGAAGAAGGTGCAACATTGTTTTTGTATCATATTATACACGGTATTTGGACCTAAATCGGTTTGAAAATGGATCAAAGATGCAACATTAATACCCTCATTCCAAGTTGATCCCGAAAAAACGATATTAATTGGTTTCAGCTTTTCGGTCGTCGCTTCAAATGCATTTTTCATGTTGAACATCGTGTGACATATTGTTGGCTTTATAGAGGTAGCAGGTAATTTAAATTTTGCATTTGAGTCGCGTTTCGGGATCATTTTCGTCATCTGCATCCTGTTTTTCAGCAAAGCATAGATTTATTCGAAATTCAAAATTATAGCTGGTAATGATTTGTTTAGTACTTGGTTATATTGTTTATTTAACTTTTTATTAAATAAACTTCAAAATAATATTCGTAATATTCGATTGGAGAAAAAATATTCGCCATATATTGATGAGAATCGCTTCATTCGAAAGACAAAATGTCCAAGAGTTATATGATCGTTAATTATTCACCCGAAAACTTGTTTCAATAGCTTAAAAATTGCTTTGAAAACAGGATATTTAAAACACACAAATTTGTTAACAAGCTGGCGCCCGCTCGGAAATCCATTTAACATGTTGACATGACCGAGTTTTCGCTCAGGCTGTGTCAGTCACCGGTGACTGACAGTATAACACATGTTAATAAAGGTTATTAATATTAGCATACAAGCTTATAAGCATTCTCTTTCGAACAAAAATACCTTCTACTACGATGGCCCTAATAAAAATTTCCCTAGATTAACACTCAACGTGTTAATTATTACGATGCAAGATGATGAATTTCATTTATTTTCTGCAACCGGACTGAACGGAGCGTTTGGTGAAAGCAGAAGTTCTATTATCGAATGCTCGCGAATGCCGCTATCGACCGATGATTCCAATTGTTGGGGTTTGGGGAGGTGGTATTTTTTGCGCTGGATATTTCCGAAGATGAATCGATTCTTTTCCGGTTAAACAAAGTGATATGATAATCACTTTATTTGAAAAGATGAAAAGTGCTTGTTACCTATTCATTGCTAAGCCAACGTTAGTCCTACGTTCGCCTTGCGGTTATATCACAGTTATATCACAGATATAACCCTTTTGGTTTTTCCATCAATATAGTTCTGCATAGATTGAATGAAATGGTTGTCTGACTGTCCAAGGTCTGGGCTAAGCGTGGATGCATCAAAACTTCCCAACGAAACTCCCTCAATTTTTGACGTGTCATCAAAGATGTATGATGTCTCGCGTTGTCAAGATGGAAGGGACTTCGTAACGTATAACTTCGTCTATGGAAATTTGGTTAATAAAGTTCCTTTGCGTTAATTCATGTGATACCCAAATATGTCGCAACTGTCATTTTGTTGATTACATATCCATTGGCTATCTCCTGACAGCTCGTATGCCGATCTTGCTTGACCAGTTGCAAAATTTCATCGACTTTTCCAGTGACTGTTATATTCTAGGCACGCTTTCCGTTGACACAATTGGATTAGCGATGTCTGATATATGACCATCAACACCAACTAGTGACGAATCAAATCAGGTAAAGATTTTCTCATCCGAAAATAGGATCTCACAACCCGCATGTCCAGAGTTTGCCGATTGACCGTTTCACTGAATAATTCGCTTTCGTTTGTTCAAAAATGATCTCACAGAAATCATTTCCTCCAGTGGCATTATTTTGCTTTCACGTGCTACAAATCATGACGAAAAAGACAACTCTTCTTCGGTTTGCACTTCATGATACACGAGCATGCAAACCAAAACCGTCATGATCGGTTTCAGTGCAGAATATTATATTCTTCTATGTCATGTGGAACCTCTCCATGTATCATGAAACAGCATAATCATACCGACTACGCGTAGCGAATGATGCATATTCATTTACTGCAACAAATCCTGACCCATAAGTGTCAGAGAGTGCAAACTATGTGAATATTTAGCAAGCTAGATGCTCAGGGAAGGGTAGTCAGATTATATTTTACATTTTAACGAGAATGGTGTGCGACGTTAGGGACAGCTCGGATATGCAATCAACAGGCTTGATTCCTTGCTGCGTATATTCGTTTGGTGCAACAAAGTGATGACTGTCATTCGGTCAAGTATCTGAATCAGGGCTGGACAATTTCAACAAAAAGTTGAAAATGACTTTTTACTTCTTTCTTTCTCTTCAATCAATTTCAATTTCGATTGTGTGTGTCCACTACGCATACTGAAACATCGATTCTTCAATTTCGTCTTCGTTCTGCTATCGTTTTCTTTGAATTTGAAAGCAGACGCTTGACGATCGAAAGTGACCTATCCATTATAATGAATGGGCTTTATGTCGCTTTCAGTTTCACATGTGAAAGGATGATAACTGCTTTGAATTGAAAGTTTAATTCGATTTCATTTCTCCAAAAGTGGAATTAAAAGAGGCATATGAGGGCATATTAGTCTTACAACCAGCGCCGACAACTGATTACGGCTGCTAGTTTACTGCACATTCTTTCACGTCGTTACTTTCATTAGTTTCAGTGAATATAGTTCGAGCTTCAACGAAATTTACATTCGAACTAAGACACTTTCATTTGATATAAAACCTTTCATTTTCATTTGACGATTTGATAATTTCACTTCGGTGAGAAGAATGGAAGAAATGGATGTGGAGCCACACGAGACAGTATGAAGGTGAAGTGATATTCTCTTTATTGAGCGTGAAGAGAGAGAGAGTAGCCATATTTTCAGTCTTCACGAGTTTGCAGCATATTGAAAAACGATATGCTCAATAATGAGTGACTGAATCTTCCATGTATGTTAGGTTAGATATTCGTCAAAGGCTAGTAGCATGACTCATTGGTGCAATTCCAAATGAAATCGAACTAAAAATGCTGATTTTAAAAATTTGTATTTTTGATTCGAATGAAAGTTTGTATTCCGTTTGGGTTGGAGGAAATATGAGCTTTCTACAGCATTTGGGAATTTTTTGACTCAAGTGTAACTTTTGAAAAGGGCGTATCGATTTTAGTAAGAGAATTCTTTGATAATTTATATCTCAAAAATATGAGTCATACCGAAATAGTGTCTTAGGAAGAGTTATAGAGTATTGATGTTTAAACGTGAAAAAAATATACACTGAGAAAAATAAATAGTACTCTTTTTTTTTACAAAAAAAACTTTAATTTGCAATATCTAAAATACATTTTTTTAAAAACTTTTCATAAAAAATAGAAGTCATGTAGAAAATTTAAAAAAAATGGTACAAGATGGTAAAATTATTCTTGACGAACTTTGTGGAACATCGAATTTTTATGAATTTTCGAGACTTCGAATTTTTGTATGTTAACAATCACGTTTAGCCTTAAATTATGAATCCTGATCTGATTTAAAACAAAGAAGATCTTCATCAATCTTCTTCTAAATGCAGCCATTCTCGAGATATTTGAAAAAATATTTCTAATTTATTGTCTTTTTTATAGTAAACTAGCTGTCCCGGCAAACTTCGTCCCGCCCAAAATTAATTTTTTGGTATCAATACCTCCAAACATTCACGTTTTCTTACTGACGATCATGAGTCCAATCGTAAAACTGTTCATTGATTCATCTTCCAATTGACCCTTTACAATTTACTTTTAATATATATTTTCTAGGACTTTTATTGAAAATCGTCATTATAATATCAGTTAATTTTCAGACACAATTTCAAGATTTTTCAATCACTTGAAAATAACATGTTTCTCCGTTACATCGAATAAATGTTTGATACAGAAAATATGATAGAATGAAGATAGCCCTGAATCGATTAATTCTTTCTTCGAGTTTTGCTCTTATCAACGCATTCGGCGATCCATTTTGATTTATATAGATAGAAGAAGATATAGGAGTGCGTTTTATCACATTAAAATTCATTTCAAATTTCGAACAAAAATTAATTTCGTTGGCGTGAAAATCAAACGGACTAACAACGCTTGTCATTATGTAACTATAGAACATATGGGAATTGAATTTTCCGAATTTTCCCATTTCCCTTCAAAGTTTTCCGAACATTATCAATTTTCATGTTTGGTTGAAATATGTGTAATATTTATCTCCATTCCAAAGGGAGGAGGGGTGTTATAGCATCATAAAAACATTTCTCGTACCCAAAAATCCTCCATTTGCTTGATTAGTTTTCGAGTTATGCAGAAATTTGTGTTTCATTTGTATGGCAGCCCCCCCCCCCCTCAGAGAGGGGGAGAACTATTTATCTAACATAGAAACATTTGTTGCACCCTAAAACGTCCACACGCCGAAATTAGGTTCGTTTGCTTGATTAATTCTTGAGTTATACTGAAATTTATGTTTTATTTGTATCGGAGGCCCCCCTTAGAGAGGGGAGGTGTGTCTATCCATTATAAAAACATTTATTGCATCCTAAAACCTCCACACGCAGAATTTGGTTCCGTTAGCTTGATTAATTCACGAGTAATGCTGAAATTGGTGCTTCATTTGTATGGCAGCGCCCCCTTAGAATGGTGGGCGGGGTCTCTTATTTTATTACTTCAAATACGTTTTCCTCAACCATTTGCCTACACATTTTCCGATATTTTCACTATAACTCTTCATTTTAATATAAACTCATTATCAGACACAATTTTCGTTGAATTTTTTTTTTTCAAAATGTGCTAAAAAAGACTATTAATTTAACATGTAAAATACATATTTGTTACAGAAAAAATCAATTTTCATCATAGGTTTCATATCAAAAATTTGTTAATTTTACATGAAAAGCCTTTACCATTTTCACCTCAACACTTGGAAGACGAACCGTTAATGCCGTCAACGCGAATTTTAACACATTACAAGATCTAGCAACTGTTTTGCTCGTTCCTGAAGCCGAGTCCTTCCGTGATTCAATTAACCCAGTTTATCAGCAAATTCTGCCAACAGCCCTCATGTGATTGATGAGTGACAGATTCATGGTATATCCCGTTAGTTTCGGTGAGTGAATTCATATTTTGTTCATTATCGTGTCCCTACCTTTTGCTAAGTTTTTTTTATTAACTGTGTCAGAGAGCTGCTGAAGAAGGAAATCGGAAAAGGAAGCCGTCATACGCTCTCGGTCTTGGCTGTGCTACTTTCAGTTTGACGGACCACACTGTTAGAGAATCCGAATGCTGGGTACATTTGTAATTTTTGACTGGCAGTTCAATCGATTTGATTTCATGGAGTATGAATGGTATGAACTCTTTCCGGTCGTCTGAAGTTCGACCAGATTAGTTATTTTTGGCTACGAACAGGTGCTTTGCGGGAGTTTCAACCCTGTTGCACACGGTGAATAAATTTCAGAACCGTGTAATATGCCCGGAAGGATGTCAGTTCCCTTGTTATTCCATTTTGGTCTCGGATTTTTCATTATTCTACAAAATGAATTAATTTCTCACTTGTCGGTTACGGTGGCGGATGAAATTTATTATGTGTGGAACGTTTTATTTATTTTTTGCCTCAATCTTTTCGAAAAGCATTCTGAATGTCTCGTATGTCGCTTGTTGACTGGGGAGTAGGTATGTGTCATTTTTCTGGATAAATAAAATTTTCGTGCAATTTGTTTGTGTGAACGCTGTTCAGCATAATTTTTAACCGGCGAGGTGATGGTGTGCTGTTATTGAACGCAAAAAGAAACATTTAACGAACAAGACGGAAAACGTTGTAGCTCATAAATCTGATTCACTATACCATATCACTCACTAACCTAGTGACTTGAATTGAATAATAAATCGAGTTACACATTTTATTGTTATCCACTACTAGCGCGGCTAAACTATTTTCTGCTTATCCAGACGTAAGCGCGCCATTTCGTATTGAATAACCTCGCCAAATGGTAGTTCCACACGCTACCCATTGAATATTTGCTTCACTTCCTCCTAGCAGGGCGGTCAGTCACGTCATTCACGGCAAACAAGCTACTCCTCATTCATCATCACCGGTGGCCAAAGTGCAAGCCGCTATGTTGGATCCACTGGCACTGGAAATAGCTTTCGGACCTCAACTTAATCATACATACCTATCAAAAACGGCAAACCGAGTCACACCACTGACACCAATGGAACCGTCCAAAACTCGGGAGCCGGTAATGCCGTTAAGCTTTTGCACAAACAGTCGTCGTTCGCCAGGATTGTGACTGGCAGCGACAAGTAGCCGCGACACGGTTTAGATGGTTACTCTGGAATGGCAAACATTTACATTATTTTCAACATTTATGAGCATTAATGCGGTGATGTATGCCGAGCGATATAATTTTCTAAGCACATATAGAGTCCGGCGAGTCCCCAACAACGGTGCCACCCACAGTGGGTCGCGTCTTTGTTCATACGACACCCGTGGAGGTCCATCTGTGACTACCCCGCTGAGTTGGTTATGATTGGGCAGAGGCGAAAGTTTGGTTTGTGTGCTTAGGAGGGCACTTGGTTGCCCCTTATCAGGAAACATGATGAATGCAAAAAGTCGTATAACACATTTCATCACACATTTTGGGTTATGGGTACAATCACTCATTCTGCAGTTGTAGATCAAAAGAGTCTTCCTGAGTTATCGTGATTGTTAGGTTGTAACAATGAATCCAAAATACCATAAAAGATTTTATTTGTTCCTTTTGCAGAACCTAGTGCAGGAACATCTGATCATACTTTAGTTAGAGACGAATGAACTCCCAGATTTTAAAGTCTCCTAAATCCAACATCATCATCATCATCATACTTTAGTTTTTTAATGTGGTCTAACAGAACAGTTTAAAATTGCCAAAAACTCGGCCATTTCTCATAGAATATCGAAAAATTAAGATATCAAAAAACGACTACGTAACGCTTTAGATAATTAATTTTTACAAGCTGATGGAAAATTTCAGCCAAATTGGTCGAGAATATCCTGAGATATCAAAAAAACATAGTTTCGAGAAGTACGCGTTTAAAAATTCGTACAGCAATACTATATCCCTTGAGGTGACTTCATACTTTTGGCTGTAACATTCCAACGACATCAAATAACAAAAAGAACATTTCTGAGGGCATAAGCTTCCTAAAAATGCAAAAAACATGCGATTTCTTAAACCTTCCAGACCGGGGTCTCCCCTTCTTAATATTGTTCGTATTCATTTGTCTCCAGATACGGACTATTGTTTTTCTCTCAACTTTCTTCTACAGTACAACTTCTATAAGACCAGGTGATGATCTTGCTGCTTTATGTATTGTAAAACAATGTTTCAAGTTATATTCAAGTGTGTATGTATTGGTGACTACCATACATTGCATGATTTTTATATGTGTCTGTGCAAGCGCTGAGCGTGAACGAATGTTTTTGTATTTTTCAAGTGTCAAGTTTCTATAAGACCAGTTACGGTTTTTCTTTGTTGTTTTGACCAATAAATCTGGGAACTGCCGAAGGGAAGAGTGCTCATGGAAAGAAAAAAAAGACAACTCGATGCATTTCACCAAAAAAATGTTGGTATAAGAGAAATTGCTCGTCGGATTGGACGATCCCATCAAGTAGTGCTCAATTATTTGGTGAATCCTCAAGGATACGGTAAGAAGAAGAGAGCTCCACGTAAATCACAGCTCTCTGACCGGGATAAGCGGGAAATAGCTAGAACAGCTTCGACTTCCTCAAATTCGCTTATGCAAATAAAGTGATATTTCAATTTAAATCTAACTAAAGGGTGTGTCACATCAAATTGCATCACGGAAAAAACGCTGTAGAAATTCGCCCAGTAAACCGATCCTTTTGAAAATTTTAGACAGTAAAATAAAAACTATTAAACAACTTTTGGCATTTTCTTTTAATTCATACTTCGAGCCCAAGCCCGTATGCTCGCACCTTCCTCTTTACCCCGTCCATAAGGTTCTGTACAACGTCAGGTTGTAGTTTTTTTTTAACAGAAATCCATTTTCTCTTGAAGTCCGCCTCCGATTTGACAACTTTTGGGTTCTTCCGGAGGGCCTGCTTCATAATAGCCCAATATTTCTCTATTGGGCGAAGACAGTATTTTTCAACCAGGAATTTAGGTGGAGGCTCGTGCATGGTTACTGTGCAACCGGAAAGCTCAAGATAGCTCCCACATCTTTCAAGGATGAAGTGACAAACCACCCAAAAGTGTTGAAAGTCACTATAATAGAGATAAAACAAATCATTCAAGGATTACATACATATTCTGGAATCCGTTCTCCTACCGTTTTTGTGTGGATATCGTCACAAAAAAATCACATTGGAGCAAAACAGTGCTACTATTCATACCAGCAAGAAAACTAAGCAATGGATTGAGGACCAAAAACTTAATCTTTCGGCTCGCTTTCCAGACTTGAATCCTGTTCAAAATCTACGCAGGGCGCAGAATCTATACTGAGGGAAAGCGGTACACCACGACTGAAGAGCTCAAGGTCGCAGTTTCGGAAACATGGAAAAACTTCGAGGAATTCGTTCGGCAGAATTTGGTAAATAGTATACCAACACGAATTTTTCAGGTTATTAGCCGAAATGGCAAAGTTGCCAATTATTGATATGTAAATCGATCCGATCGTTTCGAATTTTTTCATTGATAATACTTATGAATTTTGAAATGGTCTTATAGAAACTGGACAGCTGAAATTATCATATTCAAACACAATGAATAAACAAATAACTCTTTTGAACGAAATTGACGTTGAATACACTTTATTCTAAGCATTCAACAATGTATGACTGTATCTAACGGTTTGTGTACTTCCCAGTGTACTTTCCAATAGGGATGGTAGGATTTTGATAACTACTAACGGCCATCTTGGATACTGTTAATCTGACATTGGTAGTCGTTTGTCATCAGTCAGGAATGTCAGGAATGATGTCAGTCAAACTCACAAGTGATTCAAGAATTCACCATTTCACCCATATAACTTACGGTTTGTTGCGCATTTTTGTATGGCGGTACAGTGAGAGAAATAATTAGTAAATATAGCGGATTTTTTGGTAAATGCTATCAATCTATAGTCTTTTTCTACCGTATCAATAAACATATATGTAGAACCATGATTCGTAAGCCCCGGTAAGCCCCTACATTTCCCGGCGAAAATATTGCCTTATGGCAACAATAAAAATTGTTAATGCGCGTTATTCTCACCAGTTTTCAGATATGACAACATTCAAGTTTATTTAGGTTATCGAGTAAAATATACTAACCTCTGGTGGGGATGTGGGACAGTTGGTAATGTGTAATAAAAATATGTACCATCTACTAATGTTTACAGTACCAAAGGTAGTTGGTATTTTTCTACCGAGGATTTTCTGATTGTATTATCGGGTTCTACTTTTGTCGTAGTTTTACGTAGTTTACTTTTTTCAATAAGGGTGTCAAATCAGAAAACGGGTCACGTTTTTATGAAATAATGTTGATATTGATAACTATTTTCGCTATGAACGCTATAACCAATCGATTCATAAATTTTATATGATTTGTTTGATGCACTACGATTCCCTAATCCGAAAACGATTTAAATTAAAGAACATTGGAAGCATTCCCATTTTCCCAAACATTAGCGCATTTCTGTGTTTCCGAGCTGTTCATAAGGAGTCACTAATGTACAGAGAGGTACAATATATTTATATACGGTAAATGTTGTTGGTTTGCCCGATTTTGTGTGTTTTCACGCAACTAGTAAATGCAAATCGAGTTTTTTGACGTAGGATTACGTCTTTCGGGAACATATTGGGGTACAAATTGAATATCGAAAATCGAGTACATCGTGAAAATTGTCCAATTTCAAACGCTCATTGCTCAGTCATTTCTTGATGGATTGATGCAATTTTTGCGTCAATAGATTTCGGCACTCCATAACAATTTTTTGTATTGAAGAATATAATTTATGTCATGAAACTAACTATCGAACAATTGAAAAATCTCAACCCCTATCCTAACGGAAATACCCACTTCTGATTGGTCGAAATTGACGGCATATGCGGCGGGTCCCTAACAGAGACATCAAAACCAAGCTGTCTGGGGGAAATCGGCACTGCAAATACAGGGGGAGCTTTTGTTCCCACCGAAATGTGTTCCCTAACAGAGACATCAAAACCTGGGGGAAATAGACATTCGAATGTCCTCTTTGAAAAAATGAAAAATTCCACACTGCTATAGAATACTCTTTATCTATCGATAGCACAAGTACACGCCATGCCGATTGCGGTTTAGAGATAAATTTTGATTTCAAAAAGGCACACTACGAGCAAATTAATTGTAAATTGTTCATTTCTACTTAAAGATGAAAGGAACATAGACAAAGCTGTTGAAATTTTTGATGATTATCTGTATAGAATCATAAGCGAACATGTTCCAACAAGAAAGAAAAAACATAATACAAATTCAAAAACACCAGCATGGTTCACCCGTGATATTAAAAATCTAAAACATAAAAAACAAAAAGCTCATAAAAGATACAAAGCAAACCAAACTTTGGATTAAATTTAACCATATACAAAGATATTTGTAAAAACCTTGATACGGAAATATCACTACAATATGAAAGCTATATTAAAAGGATAGAAAATAATATTAAATCCGATCCTAAGAAATTTTTCAATTTTGCCAGCGATAAGATGAAATCTAATAATTTCCCATCAAGTATGAAATTTGGAGAATACGTTTGATCAAATGATAGTGATATTAGTAATCAATTCGCCCGTTTTTTCCAAGGTAACTACACAACAAATAACGTGGTTCGAGATTACGATTATTTTTCGTTTTTACCCGAATGTGCAAACTCGGTCTCAATTGATAATATTACCGCTAACGAATTTCTTATCGCGCTGGAGGATCTAGATTCATCTAAAGGTCCCGGGCCGGATGGTATCCCTCCATTGTTGTTGAAAAAGTTGGCATCGGCTTTCTTTCATCCTTTATCCTTGCTTTTCAATTTATCGCTAAAATTGGCAATATTTCCTTCTGTCTGGAAAAAATCATTCCTACTACCCATATTCAAATCGGGTAACCGTTCTGACATAAATAACTATCGTGGCATCGCCATATTATCTTGTATTTCCAAATTATTTGAATCTATTGTCAATACTAAAATGTTCAATCAGTTAAAACATTATATTTCACCGAATCAACATGGTTTTTATAATGGAAGATCCACTGCCACAAATCTGTTAGAATTTGTATCCTATTCTCTTGCGGTAATGGATAGAGGCAACGTTGTCGAGACTCTTTATACAGACTTCAGCAAGGCCTTCGACAGAGGGTTATTAGCCGAAATGGCAAAGTTGCCAATTATTGATATGTAAATCGATCCGATCGTTTCGAATTTTTTCATTGATAATACTTATGAATTTTGAATTGGTCTTATAGAAACTGGACAGCTGAAATTATCATATTCAAACACAATGAATAAACAAATAACTCTTTTGAACGAAATTGACGTTGAATACACTTTATTCTAAGCATTCAACAATGTATGACTGTATCTAACGGTTTGTGTACTTCCCAGTGTACTTTCCAATAGGGATGGTAGGATTTTGATAACTACTAACGGCCATCTTGGATACTGTTAATCTGACATTGGTAGTCGTTTGTCATCAGTCAGGAATGTCAGGAATGATGTCAGTCAAACTCACAAGTGATTCAAGAATTCACCATTTCACCCATATAACTTACGGTTTGTTGCGCATTTTTGTATGGCGGTACAGTGAGAGAAATAATTAGTAAATATAGCGGATTTTTTGGTAAATGCTATCAATCTATAGTCTTTTTCTACCGTATCAATAAACATATATGTAGAACCATGATTCGTAAGCCCCGGTAAGCCCCTACATTTCCCGGCGAAAATATTGCCTTATGGCAACAATAAAAATTGTTAATGCGCGTTATTCTCACCAGTTTTCAGATATGACAACATTCAAGTTTATTTAGGTTATCGAGTAAAATATACTAACCTCTGGTGGGGATGTGGGACAGTTGGTAATGTGTAATAAAAATATGTACCATCTACTAATGCTTACAGTACCAAAGGTAGTTGGTAGTTTTCTACCGAGGATTTTCTGATTGTATTATCGGGTTCTACTTTTGTCGTAGTTTTACGTAGTCTACTTTTTTCAATAAGGGTGTCAAATCAGAAAACGGGTCACGTTTTTATGAAATAATGTTTTTTTTTTTTTATAAATTCGTTTATTTTTACAGGCTCAGTTACATAAGTTTAAAGGAGCCGAAATCTTAAATATATTTTTAAAACTATATATATGAACAATTTTCTTAAATCTATGGTTAGTAATGTGGGAAACCGATTACTCGTGGTGGACTCGAGATTAAAAGGGTGACATTTTCTCAGGAAAAGGATGGGGTATAAGGAAATTATTACAATGTTGATAATCACACACACTCAATTCTTAAATCTATTAGTACATCAGTTGTGAATTTACATTTCATTATTCTGTTTATAGCAAGCGGACCAATTACTCACAAAGGAAGAAATGGAGGGTATAAGGATATAAGGATAATCACACACGAACATCGATAGATTTAAGGAAAACATATATTTGGGACATGTAATCAAGGTCTAACCGAGCCAACACATCTCTCACCGGCACATTGGGCTGCCTTCCTCTAGCCCGAAGGGAGTTCTCTAAATTCGATCTGGCAACAAGATACACCTCACACGACCAAACAACGTGTTCGATGTCGTGGTAACCTCGGCCACAAACGCAGATATTGCTGCCGGCCAGATTGAAACGAAAGAGTAGCGCGTCTAACGAACAGTGATTGGACATGAGTCGGGAGAAGGTGCGAATAAAGTCCCGACTCAAGTCTAGACTTTTGAACCATGGTTTGAGGCTAACCTTAGGGATAATCGAGTGAAGCCACCGACCCAATTCATCTTCGTTCCATTTGCGTTGCCAGTTAGCGATGGTATTTTTACGGACTAAAGAGTAAAATTCATTGAAGGCGATTTGACGCTGATAAATATCGCCTTCAATCGCACCTACCTTTGCTAATGAGTCAGCCCTCTCATTACCCGGAATTGAGCAATGAGAAGGGACCCACACAAAGGTAATGACATAACAGCGTCTGGATAAAGCACTCAAAATTTTTCGTATTCTCTCAAGGAAGTACGGCGAGTGCTTTTCCGGCCTCACTGAACGGATAGCTTCGACAGAGCTAAGACTATCCGTTACAATGTAATAGTGTTCAACAGGTCGTGAGGCGACGCTGTCCAGCGCCCAATGAATTGCTGCCAATTCAGCAATATACACTGAGCAAGGATTCTGAAGACTGTGTGAGGTGCTAAAAAATTCGTTGAACACTCCAAATCCTGTGGACTCGTTTATAGTGGACCCATCAGTAAAGTACATATTATCACAATTGATACCCCCATACTTTTCATCGAAGATCGTTGGAGCGATCCTCGATCGTTGGTAATCTGAATATTCATGGATATCTTGCTTCATGGACAGATCAAAATGCACAGAGGAATTGATGTAGTCAAGGAAACAAACACGGTTGGGAATATACGAAGAAGGATCAACCTGCATGGAGATGAATTCATGATATGAACTCATGAATCCGGAGTGAAAATTTAGCTCGATCAGCTGCTCAAAATTTCCGATCACCAATGGGTTCATAACCTTACACCGGATGAAGAACCGAAGAGATAATAAATTGAAGCGATCTTTTAGTGGGAGTAGGCCTGCCAAAACCTCGAGACTCATGGTATGCGTTGAGGGCATACATCCCAACGCAATACGGAGACAAAGATACTGAATTCGCTCGAGTTTAATTAAGTGTGTTTTGGCAGCTGATTGAAAACAGAAACTGCCATACTCCATCACTGAGAGAATAGTTGTTCTATACAACATTATAAGATCTTCGGGATGGGCTCCCCACCAGGTGCCGGTAATTGTACGGAGAAAATTTATTCTTTGTTGGCATTTTTTACTCAGATACCTAATATGGGCCCCCCAAGTACATTTGGAGTCGAACCAGACCCCAAGATACTTGAATGACATAGCATGAGTGATCGGTTTACCCAAAAGTTGAAGCTTTGGTTTTGCTGGTCTATGCTTCCTAGAAAAAACCACCATCTCTGTTTTCTCCGTGGAGAATTCGATCCCTAGCCCAATGGCCCATGAAATAATGTTGATATTGATAACTATTTTCGCTATGAACGCTATAACCAATCGATTCATAAATTTTATATGATTTGTTTGATGCACTACGATTCCCTAATCCGAAAACGATTTAAATTAAAGAACATTGGAAGCATTCCCATTTTCCCAAACATTAGCGCATTTCTGTGTTTCCGAGCTGTTCATAAGGAGTCACTAATGTACAGAGAGGTACAATATATTTATATACGGTAAATGTTGTTGGTTTGCCCGATTTTGTGTGTTTTCACGCAACTAGTAAATGCAAATCGAGTTTTTTGACGTAGGATTACGTCTTTCGGGAACATATTGGGGTACAAATTGAATATCGAAAATCGAGTACATCGTGAAAATTGTCCAATTTCAAACGCTCATTGCTCAGTCATTTCTTGATGGATTGATGCAATTTTTGCGTCAATAGATTTCGGCACTCCATAACAATTTTTTGTATTGAAGAATATAATTTATGTCATGAAACTAACTATCGAACAATTGAAAAATCTCAACCCCTATCCTAACGGAAATACCCACTTCTGATTGGTCGAAATTGACGGCATATGCGGCGGGTCCCTAACAGAGACATCAAAACCAAGCTGTCTGGGGTAAATCGGCACTGCAAATACATGAAAGTAGGGGGAGCTTTTGTTCCCACCGAAATGTGTTCCCTAACAGAGACATCAAAACCTGGGGGAAATCGACATTCGAATGTCCTCTTTGAAAAAATGAAAAATTCCACACTGCTATAGAATACTCTTTATCTATCGATAGCACAAGTACACGCCCCGCCGATTGCGGTTTAGAGATAAATTTTGATTTCAAAAAGGCACACTACGAGCAAATTAATTGTAAATTGTTCATTTCTACTTAAAGATGAAAGGAACATAGACAAAGCTGTTGAAATTTTTGATGATTATCTGTATAGAATCATAAGCGAACATGTTCCAACAAGAAAGAAAAAACATAATACAAATTCAAAAACACCAGTATGGTTCACCCGTGATATTAAAAATCTAAAACAAAAAAAACAAAAAGCTCATAAAAGATACAAAGCAAACCAAACTTTGGATTAAATTTAACCATATACAAAGATATTTGTAAAAACCTTGATACGGAAATATCACTACAATATGAAAGCTATATTAAAAGGATAGAAAATAATATTAAATCCGATCCTAAGAAATTATTCAATTTTGCCAGCGATAAGATGAAATCTAATAATTTCCCATCAAGTATGAAATTTGGAGAATACGTTTGATCAAATGATAGTGATATTAGTAATCAATTCGCCCGTTTTTTCCAAGGTAACTTCACAACAAATAACGTGGTTCGAGATTACGATTGTTTTTCGTTTTTACCCGAATGTGCAAACTCGGTCTCAATTGATAATATTACCGCTAACGAATTTCTTATCGCGCTGAAGGATCTAGATTCATCTAAAGGTCCCGGGCCGGATGGTATCCCTCCATTGTTGTTGAAAAAGTTGGCATCGGCTTTCTTTCATCCTTTATCCTTGCTTTTCAATTTATCGCTAAAATTGGCAATATTTCCTTCTGTCTGGAAAAAATCATTCCTACTACCCATATTCAAATCGGGTAACCGTTCTGACATAAATAACTATCGTGGCATCGCCATATTATCTTGTATTTCCAAATTTTTTGAATCTATTGTCAATACTAAAATGTTCAATCAGTTAAAACATTATATTTCACCGAATCAACATGGTTTTTATAATGGAAGATCCACTGCCACAAATCTGTTAGAATTTGTATCCTATTCTCTTGCGGTAATGGATAGAGGCAACGTTGTCGAGACTCTTTATACAGACTTCAGCAAGGCCTTCGACAGAGTAGATATTCCAATGCTTATTTTCAAGCTCCAACGTATGGGAGTAACTGGAACTTTATTGAAGTGGGTAGAATCTTACCTCACCAATAGAACACAGTTTGTTCGCTTTAGAGGAAAAATCTCTAGTCCAGTGTATGTCACATCCGGAGTTCCACAAGGTTCTCACTTAGGCCCTTTACTTTTCATCCTATTCGTAAATGATGTGTCACTAGTATTAACTAACCTCAACATTCTAATATATGCTGATGATATGAAATTGTACATGGAAGTAACCAAATGTAGTGACCTTGTGATTTTACAACAAGAAGTAGAGGGTGCCATACAAATTAAACACAAATTTCTGCATTACTCGAAAATTATTCAAGCAAATGAAACCAAATTAGGCATATTGAGGTTTTAGGGTGCAATAAATGTTTCTATGGTGGTTAGGCTCTCCACCCCCTCTCTAAAAGGGGGGGGGGGGTGCTGCCATACAAATGGAACACAAATTTCTGCATTACTCGAGAATTAATCAAGCATAACCATATAAACGAAACACTAATTACAGGGTGCACACAAACACAAACTAATCAAGCACGATTTGGGATGTGAGGGTTTTTGGGTATGAGAAATGTTTCTATGATGGTATGACACACCTCCCTCCTCTGGAACGAAGAGGGGGTCCCATAAAAAATATTACATATATTTCAAATACTAGGAATGTTTTAGTAAAAGGTAAATTCAACGAGGGCGATTAGAAGATCAATCAATGAACAGTTCTGCGGTTGGACCCATGAACTTGGTTATAGTGAGAAAACGTGAATGTTTGAAGGTATTGATAACAAAAAACAAATTTTGGGTGGGACGAAGTTTGTCGGGTCAGCTAGTACACAATAAAAACATTGTATATAAGTTTTGTAAGATCTATTTTAGAATATTGCACTGTTGTATGAGCACCCTATCAAGAACTGCACTCCAATCGAATAGAATCAGTACAAACACAATTTTTATTATTTGCCCTGAGAAAGCTAGGCTGGACAACACATCCCCTTCCCCCATATGAAGCCCGTTGTATGTTAATAAATATTGAAACACTTGAGAAACGCAGAGAAAATGCCACAATTTCATGTTTAATTGACTTAGTTTCACACAGGATTAGTTCTGAAAACTTACTTGAAAATCACAATTTTTATGCACTAACACGAGCCTTGCGAGCACGGAATTTTTTCCAACCAACTTCATTTCGAACTTTATATGCTATGAATGGTCCACTTAATAGAATGGTGAGAACGTACAATAAGTACAGTAATGTAATTGATGTGACAATGACGAAGAAATTATTGAAAAAGTCATTGACTGAAAGATCATTGTATTCGTGAATTACAGTTTTGTCATATATGTTTGCTGCGTTGCATTTCGTAATTCATTATCAATACAAAATACATGATACCTCTAATAATAGATTTTCATAAATATAGCTATTAATTATTCATTAACTATATTGTAATTGTAATGTAATGTATGTTATTGTTGTCTACTATAGTTTGATGAAGTAAAGAAATTTGAAACATTGCAAATACATGAAAGCAGGGGGAACTTTTGTTCCTACCGCAATGTGTTCCCTAACAGAGACATTAAAACCAAATCAATATCAAAGAGTTTAACGATGAAATTCTTCAAACATGTCTAAAATCAACAGATAGCCTAACTGAATCCTACGTCAACTATGCGGTCGTGTCTCGGACACAACCCTCCTGTGTCTTTTTTTTTTCATGAAAACCACATGTATCAAGACGCGTTTGGGTTTGTTGTAAAGCCCCAAGTCTCTAGTTGCTAATAAAACCATAAGACGATCAAATAAACCATTTTTTAATTTTTGTTTTTTACCGATTTTCTTCAAAGAAAAAATATGATCATGGTTTGTCCGGTTTTAGAAATTGAAGTTTTTAAATGAAAGGGTTAATACTAGTGAATTCGTAAAAATATCCTATGAAACTACTGTAAATCATGAAAAAGATATTTTTTTATAAGTTTTCAAACATTTGAATACCTGATTTAACACTGGTGTGCAGAACTAGAGCATTCAAAAAAGTGAGCAAACCATGATCATATTCTCGACTGGACAAACCAACATCATTTACCTTACATTTGCGAATTAGGCGCGCGTAAATTGCTCGCTCGAAATGCAAATGCAGCATTCTATGGACAATGTGGAGAGAGGAAATATTGCAATTGAAGCTCCGCTAATTTTCAACTTATTTGGTATAAAATCGCAAATGGCCGATTTTTACCCAGCAGCAGCATTCACAACACAACACTTATCCAGCGACCAGACGGCAGCAGCAACGAGGTTTCCGAAATGGCCATTTTTAAGGTCAAGAGTTTGGTTTAGTTTTCCAAATTGGTCTTTAGAAATGCTTGAGTCAAATGAACTGAGGAAATTCGAAGTCTCTATAATTTTGAACACCTTCGTCGTCAAATCACAATCTAGATACATCTAGCGAGCAGATAAAATTCTTTCTTAGTGGTGATATCACAAACAGAGGCTTTGTCTAATAGCAAGTAAGGATGAAAGAATGAAAGATATCGCAAGCAGTGGTGAAATTTCGTTCGGTGCCTGTGAGGCCAAAAAGGCCATCGCAATAGCCCTTCTGAGGAATCTTGAACGAACCAGACGCACCAGTACCCTTCGTTTGCACAAACAGGCCCTTGGAGACACCGTTTTTCGGCGTTTCACGATGAACGCAGTTAGCCTCGCCACGTCAATTCGTAGAAGCGAGAAGATGCTCCAACCACTGTACGATTATAACTAAGTCGATTTCCGAGCTGGCACCGGCTTATATACAGATTTGTGTGATGTCAATAGTCTGTTTCCAAAGTATTTTTTAAGCCGTAGGAAACCGCAAGCAAGCGAAAGAACGCAAGCAACGTTTGGAAGTAAGCGAATGAACGCAAGGTTTGAAACATAGGATACGATCCTTTAGCAATGTCCGACCGAGTTTTAGCGTCGGACGGAAAACGTTTGCCTGGTGCATTACGTTTGCCCGGTAATTTTTGTTTTGAAATACAATACCGTTCCACAATATGTCTAGCCTACTACACTTTTAATGAGTGGCTGTTTCTGTTGCAGTCGTTTCTTGCGGCGATCTATTCCGGGAACTGAAAAGGACTTGTAAGCACTACGTGTTTCCGAGTCGACTGAAACGGCAGTGTAAAGTATAACACGGTATGGAGAAAAAGGATGATCTCCGAACCCGAGCACGATTACTATGGACGGAATGTGTTGCTAGAATGCCGGAAAACGATTCCGTAAAACAAGATGTTTGCATCGAATCCGGTGTTTACTTAAGCAATTTTATTGTGGTGATCTAAAAAATGTAACACATAAAATGCATAGAATACAAGATTTTTTTTCCTTGACCGTACTTAATTGGCCTAAAGTTGTTGGTTCCTCACGGATTCAAGTTGGATAAGATTGAGGTGGTTAAAGATTTGTGAACTCCTTGCTTCCATCACAAATTAAGTGTTAAACCTATGTGGGAAGAAAAAAAAACTAGTTATTTTCGAGGACAAAATATATCAAATGTGCATGTTGTTGTTTTTAGAACTGCTTACCTCACATTGGTGATCTTGGCAACTTTCTTCGTAATTGGATCTGCTGTGTAAATTTGTAACAGGCAGTAACGAAGATGTTCGCGTGCTTCAATCAGCTCCAGGCATGGAAAGTGTTTATCGTTTTTCTCCAAAAACTCGCAAATTTTCGGCAGCTTTTCCAAAGCAAACGGGGCGTCAAATCCTTTGTTTTCAGGTATTGATAGTACCGCACATGTTGCAGAGAGTTGTGGGATAAGCTTCAGCTTCACAGCCAAAGGATAATTTTGCTGACAAGCTACACAGGTGCATTCATAGTTTAAGACTAGTCTACAAACACCCTGACGTAAAAGGCGCGGGTGATTTTCGAAAGTTAAATCGTTTGTAGTAAACAGTTGTCCTCCGCGCTTTATCGCTTGGGATACCACAATGCCAACTCGTCCATCTGGGAGGTGTATTGTCGTCACATTCGGAACGCAAGAATAGTTTATTAGCGAGTACAAAGGATAGACCGATAGGCTCAAGTTACTCGGTATGTAAGAAAACGAGTTAACGCTCGGTTGAAAGTCCTTCAATTTAGTTACAGTTCCCGTGTTATACAAAATGATCAGCAAGTGTCTCAGAAACAGATCGCAGAGAATTTCTTTGTGTTCATCGTTTTTGCAAATATCTTTGAGAGGTGTGTAACGAAGCAGCTGTTCTAGAATGAGATGCACCGAGTTATATGAGGCAGCATAATTATGTTCTTTCATATCATCTTCATGGCATATCAACGTTTGAATTGCAAGAAAACATTTCTGTGTATTTATCCCGTTCCAATTTTGATTGAAAATGTATAAGGGTTTTTTGGAGACTTCTTTTGTTTGTTTCACGAGGTTGTCTAAATCGTCGTTGAAGGCTGAAATCCCTTTCAGTAATATTCTTAGAGCAAGAAACAGTACAGTATCTTCCATAATCAACTCTCGCATTTCGCCCAACACAGAACATTCAAAACGATGATATTCATTGAATGCTCGTTCACGGCAATCTACAGTACAGAACATAGCATCTGTGCATTCCAAACATGGCATCAAATAGAGAAGACTATCTGACTGGCAATAAGTGCATCGCTGGTATTTCAACCTACTGAAGAGCGTGCTGACAAAAGGTTTGTCTATCATGATGACGTCGCCGACATGAAGATCTTGATTTGTTTTAATGTGCCTGCCATATTTTGATGATTTCTGAAATTCCAAGCATTGAGCCATTTGGGGGATTTTAGGATTACCTGCAGAAGAAGAACTTTGGTTGATTTGATCGAGTCTAACTCCGGTTTAGTTGATATCAGTTAATTCATAAGTATTTTTGAAGTAAACTTCATGCGTTTTCCTTTTAGTTCTTTGTGTTTATCACTGATAAACGATTTTAATGCAGTTTGTCACAAAACTTACACAACGAAATTAGAATTAGACTCACTTGGATATCTGAGTATCATCGGTCTGGGAAAGGAACTATCCGGATCATTTATTTTCTTCTCAAGCGCAGCCTGGGACGCGATTTTTCGGTTATTCAGTCTTGCCTCTAATTGTGGATTGACTTTTCCATTCTTACGAGCTCTTTCGATGTCGTCTAAGCAACGTTGATATTCCTGTAACTCATAACTCACTGCGGAACGATTGCCGTATGCTAATGTCATGGCTTCAGATTCTGGTTCAGCCCATGCCAAACTTTCGTTGTACCGTTCTGCTGCTCTGATGAGCAAGCTCTCCGAGTACAGTCGGTTACCAAGTTGTCGAGCTTGAGTTGCTCGAATGTTGCACTTCTTATTTTGCTTATGAACAATTTGTGAATTGGCTCTGAATATTTCAGGTGATTCGTCTAAACGAATTCCGTGAAATGCTCTTTCCAAAACAAAATCACGAATATGAGGAGCATCGAAGAAATCCTCAATATCAGTAAACATTTTTAAAAATGAATGCACACCCGAATGCCTTGGATGCTCAGCACAAACTGAAAATAATTTTGAACCCAGTTCAATCATACTATCAACAAAGAAGCGTGAAATCTGAGATTTGAAAATAAATAAACGAGCTTATGCTTGCAACGGCAGAATTTTATCTTTATCAATAAACAATTTATCTTGGGCTGTATGATGGAAATGTACCGTATGATGAGGCTTGTAACCGTTGGTCACAACTTTCAAAGTGATGATTTTTTCACCATCGTTATGTGACAAATATAACATGTAATTTGACTTATTTGAGGAAACAATTTGAAATTTTATCTCCATCTCAAAACAGCACCATCACATATCCAGAAACTTCTATCCGACTTCAAATTACTGAAATAACTAATTTTGGAAAAAGTGCAATTCCAAATGAAATCGAACTAAAAATTACGATTTTAAAAACTTGTATTTTTGATTCGAACGATAGTTTATATTCCGTTTGGGTTGGAGGAAATATGAGTTCTTAACAGCATTTGGGAATTTTTTGACTCAAGTTTTTGAAAAGAGCGTATCGATTTAAGTAAGAGAAATCTTTGTATCTCTGAAAAATATTATCGCTACGTTTTGTATTAACACACATGTGTTCAAATGTTTTTCAACGTAACTCCTAAACATATATTTTTACCATGATAATGTATTTAGAAAGGTTGTAAATGATTGTTGATGATTGAAAATTCATAAAAATTCGATGTTTCACGAAGTTCGTCAAAAATAGTTTTACCATCTTATACCCATTTGAATTTTCTGCATGTCTTCTATTTTATATGAAAAAAATAAAAAATATGTATTTTACATATTTCAAATTAAAGTTTATTTGTAACTAAAAAAAAGAGTACTAATCTTTTTTCTCAGTGTATATATTTTTCACGTTTGGACATCAATGCTCTATAGCTCTTTCTAAGACACAATTTATCGGTATCGGTAAGTTTCCTCGTTTTTTTTTTCAAAAATCAATGATTTATTCCGCAAAAATGGTTACAAATTTAATATTCAAATTATTGCCCATTGCTACTCACAACTTTTTTCCATCTTTCTGGCTATTCACGGATCCCTTAATAATCGGCCGGTTTGTCGGCCAACCACGAATCGATCCAATTTTTGACTTTATCAAAATTGGAGTGCTCCCGTGGCCGAGTGGTTAGCGTCATAACTAACATGCCGGGTGTTCGGGTTCGGTTCCCGTTCTGGTCGGGGGAATTTTTCGTCGAAGAAATTTCCTCCGACTTGCACTGTGATCACGCGTATTCTATAGCTTGCCACTCAGAATGCATTCAAGGCGTGTTATTTGGCATAGAAATCTCAACTAAGTACTAATAAAAATGACGCAAGTAATACTACGTTGAGACGGCGAAGTTCTTCTTGGAACGTTAGTGCCATTGAAGAAGAAGAAGAAGAAAATTGGAGAAGTGCCGGTCAACCAGGACATGTCGCATCGATCGTAGTAGTAATCGGACGGGGCAATGTCTGGAGAATACGGCGGGTGGGATAGGATCTCCTAATTCAGCGTTTCCAAGTATGTTTTGTCCGGTTGCGCGACATGCGGCCGAGCATTGTCTTGCTGCAAAATAACTTTATCGTGTCTTTGCACGTATTGTGACCGTTTTTCCTTTAGTGCACGGCTCAAACACATCAATTGAAAAAAGAAATTTGGTCCACTCTTGGATTGCCTCAAATGGTGAGGATTTTTTTCGGACGAGGAATGCTCATACTGGCTGCAAATAAGCAATAGTTGTAGCCAAGCACGAACAATACTTTGAATGAAGTACAATGTAGCAAATCTTCTGATTGTACAACCACTTCTTTTTTTTCAATTGCACCAACGTTCGTATAGGAACCTCCAGGGTTGCCAATAATAATTTTCGATAAACTGGAAGAATATTTTTAGAAAAAATTGTAAGGGGTTGTGTCTAGGACACGACCGCATTTTCTATGTGGAACTATGGAAATGTGTTATTTAATCCGCTTGTTTATCACTTCGGAAAATATTTCCGAGTTGTATCAGCCAATCGTACCCGACTTTCTTCTTACCCCTCAGACATCCACCACAAACTATAAACACTTTTGATCCGCTTGAGGTGGGAGCGAACTCCTGCGCATTCCACAGTAAGGTAGTATCTACATCAGGGTTTCTTAAATGGTGCTCCGCAGGAAATTTATGTTCCGTGAAGTTGTAGCAAATGCTCCCACTTGAAAACCCATCTTGGAAAAAATATTCATTAATTCTATTTCACAGGTCATACAGTACTTTATTTTGTTTACTCCGGGTCAGATGTCGTGTAACTGGGACACACAACCGAAATAGAGTTGTTCCCAGTTGGGTAATGTCAATGCAAGTAGGATTTGTTTTATTGGTTGAAAAATGCAGGTGCTCCGTCAAATGTTATTGCTATAAAAAGTGCTCTACCATAAACAAATCTGAAAACCTCTGATCTAAAAAAATCTGAAAACCACTGATCTAAAAAATCAAAATTCTGGATAGTCTTCCATATCCGCACTGGCGCGAAAACTTCTCATAAGCCATAAGCCAAACTTCGATACAGAGGGCTTCCTCTTCTTCGAGACTGTTGTCGTGAAAGTGAATGAAACCGCACTGCAATTTTCAATATCTTCCATTATTTCCATTCTTGTATCTGTGTGTTTATGTGTGTGCCATAACATTTGGGAATGAATGTAATACGAATTCATTAAAAATACTCGTTCCTGTAAATTGTACATCTTGAATTTTTTTATAAGGAGCTATTCGATTTTTTTCGTGAGCGTTTAATCTGAAGACCCTGTATTTACTGACGATATTTAATGATTAGCATTCATTCTATTAAATGATCGCGATCGAATAACGCGCGAATTTAAGCGCGTAGAAATACAACATCATCATTTTTGTGGTTCTGAGCTCTAATGTAAGCATCGTATAAGCTGATGCAGCTTTGCGTAGATTCGTCAACAATAGACGAAGTATATTGGATCGATGAACAAAAAAGAATATGTCGTCATTAATTACTTTGAATATGAAGTTTTTGGGAAAGGAGCAAAGAAATGGTGAATATATTTACGATTTCGTGATATTAGGCTGTCAAAAAAGTCCTGCGGTATTTCCGCGAGGTGTCGTTGTAAGCGCGTAGTTCTAGTTGTATTCATTGTATCGAGTCATACTATAGCTTGTTGGAAAGGTATTTTTACGCGCTATAATATAGTCCTTGACAGTGTTTTGTTTGGTTAAGTCGTTCGTGAGTTATAGTGTCGCAAATATGGAGCAAAATAAAGAGAAAATCCGACATATTTTACAGTACTACTATGACAAAGACAAAAATGCATCTCAAGCTGCCGATAAAATTTGTGCAGTTTATGGACCCGATACAGTTTCCATTTCCACCGCACAACGATGGTTTCAACGTTTTCGTTCTGGTGTAGAGGTCGTCGAAGATGCGCCACGCTCCGGAAGGCCTGTCGTCGAAAATTGCGACAAAATCGCTGAATTAGCCGAGAAAGACCGGCATAGTAGCAGCCGTAGCATCGGCCAAGAGCTGGGGATAAGTCATCAAACCGTTATTAACCATTTGAAGAAGCTTGGATTCACAAAGAAGCTCGATGTATGGGTGCCACACACGTTGACGCAAAAAACATCTTTGACCGTATCGACGCATGTGAATCGCTGCTGAATCGCAACAAAATCGACCCGTTTCTGAAATGGATGGTGACTGGCGATGAAAAGTGGGTCACTTACGACAACGTGAAGCGCAAACGGTCGTGGTCGAAGCCCGCTGAAGCGGCTCAGACGGTGGCCAAGCCCTCATTAACGGCCAGGAAGGTTCTGCTGTGTGTTTGGTGGGATTGTCAAGGAATAATCTATTATGAGCTGCTTCCCTATGGCCAAACGCTCAATTCGGACCTGTACTGCCAACAACTGGACCACTTGAAGGTAACACTCATGAAGAAGAGGCCATCTTCGATAAACAGAGGCCGCATTGTCTTCCATTAGGACAACGCCAGGCCACAAACTTCTTTGGTGACGCGCCAGAAGCTCCGGGAGCTCGGATGGGAGGTTCTTTTGCATGCGCCGTATAGTCCGGACCTTGCACCAAGTGACTACCACCTGTTTTTGTCCATGGCGAACGAGCTAGGTAGTCAGAAGTTAGCCACAAAAGAGTCCTGTGAAAATTGGCTATCCGAGTTTTTTGCCAATAAGGAAGCGAGCTTCTATAACAGGGATATTATGAAGTTGGCATCTCGTTGGGAACAAGTCATCGAACAAAACGGCGCATATTTGACTTAAAACAGATGATTGTAACTAATTTTATGAACAAATGAAAATTCAAAAAAAATACCGCAGGACTTTTTTGACAGCCTAATATTTTGAGGTAAAGTAAACATGAACTCATGAAGCTGATTTATAGGAAACCGATTACTCGCGGTCGACTCGGGTTTAGAAGGGTGACACATTTTCATTAGGAAAATTATGTAATGTAAATATTTTCCATTGTCTTGTTCTTATTACAGTAAGTTAGATCTAATTCGACATCTGGCTAATTGGACAGACCTACTGCGACTCGTTTAATTGGACATTATTATCTTTTGTTGGAATTTTCATCGAGTTCGGGGCTCGAATGTTTACATGAACATTCTGAAGGAAAATATGAAGCAAAGTGTCAACCAAATGGGATGGAATCGAGGATTCAAGTTTTGCCAAGACAAAGACCCAGAGCTCAAGAAAACTACGGAAGTTATCTGTGTACGAAATTTAGAAACCATCAATTTTCTAAAAATAACGGTTTTAAAAACCACTTGATGAAAAAATTGATAACCATTCCTTCTGAATACACCAGAAAATTCGTAGATAACGGTTAAAGACAGCTAAAGATAGTTGCAATGAACGAGGGATACCATATTAATGATGGAATTCTAATATTGTTCAACGCCTTCGAAATCGAGTTGAGAATATTAGTTTGCGTACGAATATTAGTTTGACCAGCGTACGAATATGAGTTTGAGTCAATTTTCATACATAAGCCCATACATTCGCCATTTTTAGAGAAATAAAAACCATTATTTCGAAAACAGATAGCAAACCTTTTAACTCTCATATTACACTATGACTTTATCTAAATAGAATGTTCCGAAAGCATGTTTTCGACTTTCAAAAGAAGGGAAAAGAGATCTGCATGGTGGAGTACGATTACGAGTTTGAGTCACTGTATCGTAAGAATAATTCTGCGTAATACGCATTTGAAATCTCTTAATTTTTTGTTACATTTTTCGTAGAGTAACCCCCCTATATAGAAATGAAAGACGTAGTCCTACGTCAAAGTAACGGAACAATCTGATGTCAAAACATCACAGAATCAATCGCTTGGGGCGCACTTATATAATGAGTGGTGATCCCGAATTCTAAATGACTTGAACTTCAAAACAAATGTAACGTGCTGTGCAAACAGAAATGAACTCTATATTTAGTTAAATTTTACAGTCTCAAATTTATTCAGTGCTGTGATGCTGTATCAAGCCGGCAGCAGTCGGGCGGGAATCAGTAATGTAATCGTATGCAACTACTCGTGGCCACCATCTCCCGAGGCTTCCTGCATAAACGCCACTGCCATCATCTGACTTCTGTAGAAAGCTGGCGATAATTGCAAATCTACACTGCAAACAAATGAATTAATTTGCCTTGTTGTAGCGTTCGGATGGTGCGCCCCGGTAGACGTCGTCGGAACTGTTGCTGAGGCCATACGGTCCTATCGCTCTATCGCCAACGGTTTATCGGACGATTGTCGTCATTGCTCCGTGCCAGAGGTGACAATTTGTGTTTCGCACACGACAAAAGTGGCCCCGATAATGCCCTCCTTGTCGTGTGTTTATTTGTTTGTTCTAGTCCTGTCGAAATGATAGCAAGCCTCCTGTGCCTGTTCCGCCAGGATGGTGACCGAGCAGCTCCGGTAGGGATATATTTTGTTCGAAGCTACGGCTTGCACATGGTTTCAGTTGGCAAACATTGGGTTAAATCCCGGGAAGTTGATTCCGCACCGATATATAAGTATACGTAACATCTCTCGAATGTATTGCGTAGTCGAAAAATTAGCTTCGCCGAAAATTTTGGAATTGTCGCTTCTCTTTGACCTATAAACCAGTCGTGGGCATGAAAAGGCCGTCGATTTTCTTTTCTATCACAATGTGAATCCGTGGAATCCGTATGGAAGCAAATAAAATACTGTAGGGAACATGTTTCTAAAACATGATTATATTTGACCATGAGAATAGGGTAGTTTTCCTCATAAACCAACTTCTACAACTTCACCACGCGTTCAAGAATTCTGATACTAGTATTTCGAGCAGCGTGGTAAAACGGAACACATTCATACACAAACCGGCGGAAAATTTCTGTAGTGGATGGGAACGGAAAAAGTTTATGTTAATTTTTGTGTGTTTTATCGTTGTTTCGTTTTCACTCCGTGATTTGGTACTCCAAACTGGTTCCCGGCATGTAGAAGTGTGTACATATTTCATTCCACTTCAAATTTCAACATTTGTGTAAACTTCTCTACTTGTTTTCCGTTGTTGGTACCATTGTTGCTGTCAGAGTATACCACTTCCTCCCGCTATCGCCACGGAGTTGACGCAGTACCAGTTTAAAGCGGAAGTTTTCGTTTGCAACTTTTTTTCCACTGTAAGCAACTCGTCAGGCATCACAAGTAGAGCCCCGGGTTGGAGACAGTTCACGACCCGAACGACTCCACTGTAGTTGACCGTGATTATGAAAATAATCGCAGCATTTGTAGTTTCTGAAATGTTACCCGAGTGTTTTCCGGCTTATTTCCACTGACTACTTTCGCTGTGAGAGTATATGCGTCATAATGTTAAAGCAATTTCCCATTCCGCATAGGTAAACAATCAAACTCAATGATGATTATTTTGTTGCAAAGATCAAATAATGCAAAGCACCCGAAAGGGATGATAGGATTCTGACAGTCCATAGCGGCTATTTTGGATTTTGTATTTTTGATTTTTTCTCCAGTCATTATGAATAATTTTACGCTTTAACAATGTTTTTAGAGACCGTCGTCATCTTTGTATACACGCACAAGATAGAAATGTCACAAGAACTCAAGCCACAAGACCATCAATTGGGTCGAGAGCTCACTGATGGAGGAGATGATTTTCATCGAATAGTTTTGCTTTCAGATGAGGTGCTTTTCTGACTGAACGGTTTTGTCGACGAACAAAATTGTCGTTTTAGGTGTGACCCAAACACATAAGTGAATCATGAATACCAATTACATACAAGTATGGAAAAGTTCTTTCGCTCATTTCTACACACCGAATTATAAATCGCTCTTGTATCTGCTAGGAATAATCATGGCGAAAAAAATGCAGCAAGTAATCGTGAGATTGCACGATGAATCATTTTTCGTTCTCCGACCATCTTCAATCGGGACTGAGAGTGAACATAACCAAATAAAGAGTGGAAAACAACATTCAATGAATAAATACTTCTATGGAAATATCGCCCGAAACAAAATTACGAGTGAGTCAAAGTAGACTGAATCTGGGTGTATGTATGATTTTATTTTCCCTTGTATTCTTTTCCTTGTCAGCATTGAAGTGCACATGAATCTATCTTCCCGCTCATCAATAACTTGCGTTAATATGGTCTTTTGCGTTGGCTTAGATCGTTTCATACTACGAACAAAAAAATGTCATTGCAATAGTGCACAGGAAACAACTCGATTTCAACTATCTACCTATACTTTACTGCCGCGATCGAGGCTTCAATGATTGCTATTTGAGTGAAAAACAATTGATTTCACAGAGACATTCGCTGCCTCAAGCTGCCATTCTCTCACCATCTAACGTCATTCCGAGAGGCAAATGAGGGAATGCAAAATTCTCTGAGAATAGATGAGTGAAATCGAGACAGTATTTTTCCGTTCAAATCGAGAATGAACTTTGCGGAGATGAAAGGTGAATGTTTTCTGTTTCAAATAAAGTGAGGCATAAACGGAGAATAGAAGGGTGAGTTTTATCTGTGAATGTGTGTTGTTGAACGAATTTCGATGCGATTTTGCCCATATCTGATTACATCCACAAAAATTCACGGTTCGTTGTACATTTTAGTATGATGGAATAACTGTATGACTCGATTACTTTTCCGAAAATACAGAGGGTCGCACAGTTATCGTAAACAGCGAGCGTTATAGTGAAATGATGACTGAATTTTTTGAAGTAGGACTACGTTTTTCATTTCTGTACTAGGATGTATGTTCAATTTTTTTTATCCAAAATATATATTTTTATTAAGTCTCATACGGCGTCAACCCGGGCCGGGGCCGGGAGTTCAATATTTCGACAATGTTTGCCTTATAACTATGTTTTTTTTTTTGATTTGTCAATTCTTTGTATATTTCGTATATAATTTATAAATATTGCTTCATATTCAACTTAAAGTTATTCATTAACATTTAACATAAAATTCAACGCATTCACATCGACGTTGCTGTTTTGATTTACAAATTCTATATAATTACAGACTGTGTTTATGAATTTTGTTCTTGTTATGCGCTCGGTGTTGATCAGTGTTGGACGCATCACTTCTTCAAATGCTGGTCTCTGCCAGCCGCCGAGTAACGCTGTCAGTTTGTTTTGCATGAAACACCACGCATTTGCCACACGCGGGCACTCGCTATACTTATGTGTAATCGTCTCTACCGCTGCATTACAGTGTAGACAATTTGCTCCGTCCGCACGCTGCATGATGTTCATCAGCCTTCGGTGTTCTACTTTTTCGTTGACGAACAAATACATCAAGCTTCGTTGACACGAAGATAACCTTGACGATGATATGTTTTTCCATACTCGCTGCCAATTTGCTGCCGGGTACTTTCGTTCCACTCTGGGCAGTTCTATTTCATTAATGAATACACGGTGGATCAAATCACTAGAAGGATTTTGTTGGATGGACAGTGGGAGAAGAGGTACTTGTCTCATTACTTATGTTAGTAATATGTAACCGATTACTCGCGGTTGGCTCGAGGTTAGTATTACAAGTATTCTCGTAATTGTGATGTTGCTGTCTCTAATGCTCTGTACCTGTGCCCGACACGGGATATTTCCTATTGGGATGCAGCTGACCATTAATGAGCAACGACCCCCTAGTCTGCACCCCATATCTAGCGTGGTGCGTCTTTCTCGACTCGAGGAATCCAGGATAGAATGGTCACTAGCCGGCGCAAACATCAGCTCGTGTAGAGTTGTCATAAGCGGTACAACCTTTGGCTCTTGTTGAATGATCAGTGGACTGCACAACCTTTGGCCCGTGTATCTGTAAAGAGTGTGTGTATGTATTGCCGCGACTAAGTAAAAGTTTATAGTTCGGATAGGAGGGATATGAAACAGGGACACAACGAAGGAAACATCATTAAACGTTGACATCGGCGTTTCTGAGGAACAGGTATAGATGAAGCAGAAGATCAGGATCACGGCTACCTAAGATATCCCGGACGGGGATATCCGATTGTCTGCCTTTTGTTCTCAGTGCTCTAGAGAGCTGAGAGCGAGCAGCATGGAACCGGATACACGACCAGACAATATGCTCGATGACGTCGAGCCATCGCCACAATCACAAAGATTGTTTGCTGCGAGCCTAATGTGATAGAGATGCGTGTTTAGGTTGTAGTGATTGGACATAAGCCGAGATATCACGCGAATGAAATCACGACCTACATTCAATCCCTTAAACCAAACTTTCGTCGAGACCTTAGGGATAATCGTGTGTAACCAGCGACCGAACTCATCTTCACTCCACATGCGCTGCCAACTAACGAGTGTGTTCTGACGAGAAAAGTGGAAAAGTCATTAAAGGGTGTGTCACATCAAATTGCATCACGGAAAGAACGCTGTAGAAATTTAATTTTTAGGAATTATATCTTCAGCTTTCGCTTATAATCAGATAAAAGTGTATAGATCACGTTTGCCATGATTCACTGTCAATTTTTCGTAAATTTGGAAAAATGTCGACGAACGAAAAAGAGCGTCGTGAATTAATCCTGCGCACTCATTTCGAGAATCCGGAGTTGTCACATCGGGACATCGGTAAGATGCTGGGAATCGTCCAATCCACGGTCAGCAGAGTACTAAAACGATACTTCGAGAACCTAACCATCGACCGGAAGGTGAAGAATGGCAAAAATGGATGCTTCGTCAGTGAAAAAGATCACAAGCGCGTAGTTAAGCAGTTTAGACGTGATCCGAGAAGTTCGGTCCGGGATGTCGCCAATAAGCTGAATTTGTCAAGTTCATTCGTCCAGTGGACCAAGCAGCGGGAGGGCCTGCGTACATACAAGGTTCAGAAAGCTCCTAACCGCGACGAAAGGCAAAACATGGTGGGGAAGACGCGAGCCCGGAAGCTGTACACCGAAATGCTGACGAAGCCGCATTGCCTGATAATGGACGACGAAACCTACGTCAAAGCGGACTTTCGTCAGCTGCCGGGCATGTTGCTCTTCTCCGCAGAGGACAAATTCAGCGTTCCGGAGGAGATTTGCAAGCAGAAACTATCCAAGTTTGCCAAAAAGTACATGGTGTGGCAAGCGATCTGCTCTTGCGGAAAGCGGAGCGCCCCTTCGTGATGACCGGCACGGTAAACGGGCAAGTTTACCTTAAGGATTGCCTACAGCGGCGCTTACTACCACTATTGAAGCAGCACGAGGGCCCGACCATCTTCTGGCCGGATTTCGCTTCGTGCCACTATTCAAAGGACGTGTTGGAGTGGTACGAAGCCAACAGGGTCACCTTCGTGCCAAAGGAAATGAACACGCCCAACGCGCCGGAGCTTCGCCCAATAGAGAAATATTGGGCGATTATGAAGCAGGCCCTCCGGAAGAACCCAAAAGTTGTCAAATCGGAGGCGGACTTCAAGAGAAAATGGATTTCTGTTCAAAAAAAACTACAACCTGACGTTGTACAGAATCTTATGGACGGGGTAAAGAGGAAGGTGCGAGCATACGGGCTTGGGCTCGAAGTATGAATAAAAAGAAAATGCCAAAAGTTGTTTAATAGTTTTTATTTTACTGTCTAAAATTTTCAAAAGGATCGGTCTACTGGGCGAATTTCTACAACGTTTTTTCCGTGATGCAATTTGATGTGACACACCCTTTATAAGCAATTTGTCTTTCAAAAAGTGTGCCTTCTGATGCGCCCACCTTAGCTAGCGAGTCCGCTTTCTCATTCCCCGGAATCGAGCAATGAGAGGGAACTCATGCTAAGGTAATCTTGAATAATTTTTCTACCAAAACACTCAATAGATGTCTTATTCCTGTTAGGAAATAAGATGAGCGTTTATCAACTTTCATTGAGCGGATTGCCTCTATTGAGCTGAGTCTGGCTGAAAAAATAAAATAATGGTCGATGGGCAGTGTTTCAATGATCCCTAGATCATAGTATATCGCACCCATTTCAGCGACATACATATGTATGTTCAATGTTTCGAGAACGAGAGCGTTACGCTGGAGGTGCAAGGTTTTGGGCGTTAATATCTCTTTGCTGGCTAAACGGAGTGATACGATAATCACTTCATTCGATAGATAAAATGTTAAAGAGTTATATGCTTTTTACTTACTGGCCCGAAAAATTGCCTTGAAAACATGCTATTGAAATTACACGAATCAAAAATATAGACGGAAACAGTTCCAATGTTGAGTGTTCACGAAAACTTTGAGTAGATTGGTGCGGAAGCTCTCATGGGGTTTGTTACGGACCCCGCATAGATAGCAGGGCTTATAGCTCTTAGGATTCGGGGATGGGGTACTCAGGGTCGCTTATCCCCAAATTCCCTACCTTCAAATATCTTCTCTTTCGCTTTCAAATATCTTGTCCAAGTGATAATGCTAAACAGCTTGCTAAGCTTTGGGAAAACCACAAGGTATTAAAAAAAGGCCCGCTGGACGGACCTGTCCAGCGTGTTTTCCTTTATATTTCCTTTTCTTTCTCTTAATTTCTGTAAAATATGCTTATAAATAACAAAATATTTCATTTTTTATAATTACGACTAACCTGTTATCCTCATATTCTTCCACCACCGCTATTCACGAATCTCAATGCTTTTCAAATTTTTCAATTTTATTTGTTCCGGCGCGCACTTCTTTCTTCCTCAGAGGTTTGAGCTTTACCGAGCTTTCTGTATTTTTTTGTATGTGTGGGGAAACAATTATTTTTTCCTGCTCAGTTGGCAACCCCCTTCGTTGACGGTAGGTACACTGGATAATGAATCGCGGTGGGCATTGCTACCCAGGACTCAAATCGTTTGTGACTGGTACAATATTATCCAGCAACCGGCGGCTAGGAATGAATTTATTTGAAAATTGCTGGTTGCTGTATGAGCAACCCGAAAGGATATAAATATTAGGCTGTCAAAAAAGTCCTGCGATATTTCCGCGAGGTGTGGTTGTAAGCGCGTAGTTCTAGTTGTATTCATTGTATCGAGTCATACTATAGCTTGTTGGAAAGGTATTTTTGCGCGCTATAATATAGTCCTTGACAGTGTTTTGTTTGGTTAAGTCGTTCGTGAGTTATAGTGTCGCAAATATGGAGCAAAATAAAGAGAAAATCCGACATATTTTACAGTACTACTATGACAAAGACAAAAATGCATCTCAAGCTGCCAATAAAATTTGTGCAGTTTATGGACCCGATACAGTTTCCATTTCCACCACACAACGATGGTTTCAACGTTTTCGTTCTGGTGTAGAGGTCGTCGAAGATGCGCCACGCTTCTGAAGGCCTGTCGTCGAAAATTGCGACAAAATCGCTGAATTAGCCGAGAAAGACCGGCATAGTATCAGCCGTAGCATCGGCCAAGAGCTGGGGATAAGTCATCAAACCGTTATTAACCATTTGAAGAAGCTTGGATTCACAAAGAAGCTCGATGTATGGGTGCCACACAAGTTGACGCAAAAAAACATCTTTGACCGTATCGACGCATGTGAATCGCTGCTGAATCGCAACAAAATCGACCCGTTTCTGAAGCGGATGGTGACTGGCGATGAAAAGTGGGTCACTTACGACAACGTGAAGCGCAAACGGTCGTGGTCGAAGCCCGCTGAAGCGGCTCAGACGGTGGCCAAGCCCTCATTAACAGCCAGGAAGGTTCTGCTGTGTGTTTGGTGGGATTGTCAAGGAATAATCTATTATGAGCTGCTTCCCTATGGCCAAACGCTCGTTGGGAACAAGTCATCGAACAAAACGGTGCATATTTGACTTAATTTTATTAAGTAATTAATTTTATGAACAAATGAAAATTCAAAAAAAATACCGCAGGACTTTTTTGACAGCCTAATATGAAAATGCGCAGAATCAAATTTCTTAGAAACTCATCGCAATCAAATAATCTTTTATGATTATAACATTGTAATTTATGGAAAGAACTACAAACCTTCCATAAGCTCACATGGCAAAATTTAAAACCATCATCACTTTCACCGCAGCGCCGCCTGGGTGTAGATTTGTACGTTTGATCGCCAATAGATTTCAAACTGCTAAGGTGTAGTCCACCCGAAAATGAATTCAACCGATGAAATCATAGAATTCATGAAATCGGGGTTTTGAAAAAATATATTGATGCCGAATGTCTTCAAATTGCTTGAAACGTCTTGATCTACTGTCATCTCGAAAAATTATTTTTGTCAAAAATCAACGTAATTTTGGGAGATTTCCTTTCGAGGGTCGATGGTAGGACACGACTGCAATCTCGACGTAGAACTCCGGAATTATACTATTCCATCTGCTCGTGTATCACTTCGGAATTTTTAGAATGCATCGGCATTTTCAAAATGACTTTTTAGTTGTTCAGTTATTTTTACTACTTCAAATGGATATCGCTATCAAACCTCGACACTGTAGATCTACATATTAGATAGAGACATATTAGATATATAAAACATTACATACAAGATACAGAAAAGTTATTCTTCATTCATATTTTCATCTGGAAAGCGTGTTCATTCCACCTGAAAATATTTTATAGTCTTTATTGCTTTTAAAACTCGTGATAGAAATCACAATATCGTCAATGCGAATTTACCTTCTCGCTCCAAAAACAAATTTCTCCGCTCCGTCTGTGCTGCCGGATCGTACTAAGAATCCGAAATATCAATACATCATGTATATGTCCGCTCGTGCCGGTACGTGTCTGATGAAACCGTGTTTGTTCTCTGTACAATATACTTCATAGCAAACCTTTGTTCCATTCAACAACTATCAACTTTTGCACTGAGCAGCGCGAGTAGAAATGTTTCCTATCGATTGATGCAAATATATTTACGAACTTTCGAGAAAGGGCGAAGCTTAATCGCAGTAGTTTCTTTCTCCTCTCTCTTTTCCCGTTCAATGAACGTTGCATTTGATTCGTGTATCACGTATATGTCAGCATCTTTAGGTTCTTCCACAATAAATTGTTGATGAAGAGAATCGTCGAAAGTTATAAACGCTTTTCGTTCATTTGGTTCCGTTCTCGCTTTACGATTGAACTACGCTGCTAACTAGCACCAAACTTTCTCATTCCCACTCAGAATTCGATCACAAACTACAAACACCGCTTGAGGTGGGATTAAATCCCAGAATATGCAACAATATAGCTTCACTACTGGGATTTGAAAGCATACAGGGTAACTTCGATATAACGTACATTTCACTTTCAAAATTGCACGTTGTATCGAATTATACGTTATATCGAAGCATAATAAAGGACTCACAAACGTAGCCTAAAATACATTATTGTGTTGCTATTTTAGTAAAGTTAATGAATAAATTCAATTAGAAGACGAAGCCAGACTTTCTCATGATGTTTCCCTTCGTACTGTTGATTAAAGCTTGTTTCATTTAGAATCCGGAATCACAAAAGCAGCTGTATTTCGGGATTGATTAAAGGTACAAACCATGTTTTAGCATCAAAACACAGATAGTTCATTGTTCTTTCAGATAAAAAAAATTGTAAGGGGTTGTATCTAGGACACGACCGCATATTTTCGACGTAGAACTACGCAATTATATAGAATAGAAATTGTAATGTATACCATATCAAAAAAATCTTAGAGAATTTCCGATTCGATTGGTATGCAAATCATGAGAATTCGTTCTCAGTGAAAATAGTTATTAACATTAACTTTATTTCATGAAAACGTGACATGTTTTCTGATTTGGCACTCTTCCTGAAAGACGTAGTTCTACGTCAAAATATTCAAAAAAAAAATTCCTTTGCACTTTGGAAATGTGTACGTTATATCGAGGTAAAATGTACGTTATAACGAGGGTAAGCTATATCGAAGTTTACCTGTACTTCCATGAAAGATACGTTGTATTTAAATAAATGCAGTATACGTCCGTATTCACAAATTCTGGATACTCTCCCATATCCGCATTAGCAAAAAAAAAAACCCATATACTGCTGGTATATTTTTTGTCGTAGCACACTTTGATACAGAGTGCTTCCTCTTCTTCGAGGGTGTGTAGTGAATGTAAACGAAATTGCACTGCCGTTTCGCAATATCTTCCATTCTTGTATCTATGTGTGTGTGTATATGTGTGAAATCAACATTAGGCATGCATGATGTCCGCTCGTTGAGTTGTGCTAGCTAGCTCGCTCGAAACTGTGGCTTCAATCCCTTTTGTCTCATATTCTATAGAAACTTTACTTCGTACTCTTCCTTCACCTGCCTTTAGAAAGACAATACATTTCCGCTCGATGCTCGCCGGCAACGATGTTGTTCCGATGACCACCAAACGAGAACTGGTGTGGTTTCAAATCGCGGATGGCTTATTTATTCCAAATAAGTTGGTAACGGGCAGAAACGAATGTGTTAGTTGCTCTCCTTTGACGGTACGGGAAGGTCAGCAAATAAATCGACAGTACAAATGTATGGAAAAATGGGAATGCTTCCAGTTTTTAATAATTTAACAGCCATTCCATGCCAAACGGTTATAGTAGTTCTCAGATTTTCGTCAAAAGTGGTAGTTTCGTTCTGTATCGCAAACTATTAGACCCGTATTTTTTTATTTTTTTGTTAGGGTGACCATTTCCATTCTAGGGTGGTCCGAAAAATCCATTTTTTCGCCTTTTGTCATTTTTGGCAAAAATGCGAAAAAATGGATTTTTCGGACCACCCTAAAATGGAAATGGTCACCCTAACAAAAAAAAAAAATAAAAAAACACGGGTCTTATAATTTGCGATGAAGAAGAACACAACCACTTTTGACGAAAATCCAAAACCACTATATCGGTTTGGCATGGAATGGCTGTTAAATTAATCAGAAGGGCTTAGAATGCAAGGGGTGTAAGTGATTTGCTCGATTTCTCTTCATAAACTTTTTCTTTAGTTAATAACTCAACTGCAAAAACGTTCCAATTTAAGTTTGCTATAGTATCCGATAGATGAGGTTCTGACCTATCTTCCACATTGTTAATGTACCTATCTTCCACATGAATGTATTTGCAGTTAAGTTATGACCAAAAGAGAGAGTCGATGTAGATTAAATTAATTTAAATGCAAAATTACAGTGGAAACCTTTTGTTTATCCAATTTCACGACCAACGCGAATCAAATAATTCACGCTTAACTTTTCAACAGGACCTATCTGTTTTGATCGATTCTCTTTATCGACTTTCTCTTTAGATAACAACTGCCTTGTAGACGCATTTTGCAATATTTTTGTCAGGTAATTTGATAAACAAGGTTCTCTTCTAGAATCGAGATCGTCGAACGCATCAGGAAATGCTTTTATCGTTGAGTTATTAACGATAGAGAATGTCGATGAAGAGAATCGATCAAAACAGATAGGTTCTATTGAAAAGTTAAACGTGAATTAATTGAAGTTTTTCTCGATTTTATTTGACTTTTCCATGCCGGTCCAGTTAGCAAGTGAATATTTATCGCACAGTTACCGAACAACAACTGTACTTGACGAAATGGGTTTAGCATTATGATAACTCAATTGAAAAGGAAATCAAATCATCAGAAGCTTTTGGATGAAGAGGACATTGTATAATAATAAAGCACATCCACCTATGCATACACTTCTCAACCGTTGATGAATTCATAATTTGGATCTGTTCGTAGTCACAAACAACGGCGTAGCGCTACCACATCTCAATGACAAGTCTCTATTCCACATAAGCATCGTATACTCCAATTTATCATTTCCCCTTAAGTAGTGGCCAGTTTATCTGGGACCTATCGGAACGTAAGCTTCGCCAGATACCGATGTGAACAAATTTGTATTTCCAATTTCGATAATTTGCAACATTTATAATCCCAAACACAATCAGTGCGATCATGTTGATTGTTGCTGTTGCTATTAAGCTTTATTATGCTGTTGCTTCGGTGCTCCGTTTGTATGCTTCACTTGCGATGGCTTCTGGTAGAATGATAATTGAAAAAGTTAGCACCGGACAACGGATGACGACGTCCACGGCAATGGGGACGGACAGCGGAAACACCGAGGACTTATGGAAAGCTGGTTCTGCTGGAATAAAGCATGACTCTGTTCGGGTGAGGAAAGGAAGTCTGTGATTCCGATCTCTGCTGTGGTCCGAACGCCATTGGCGCTCTGATTGCTAGTGATAGGGAAAACAATCCAATCATTATTCGGAGGCAAATATCTATATCTTCGTCATAACAGTAAAATTTAATCGGAGAGCTGGATTCAGCTTGATTTGCTTGCATACATTTCCATACATTTTCCATAAGCTGTTCAGCTTTGCTGGTCCACATATTGCGCTCAAGAATCCTGCTCACTTTCTGTAACACTAATCAATTTTAATTTATTTATATGTATGAGTAAATTTTAAAAAATCTATAAATAAATGTAAATTCATGCAAGACTCTATTTTAGAATCGTAATGGGATTAGAGACAAAAGATTGTAAGATTGTTGAGACTATTTCAAGGTAGTACTACATTCTACAGGGAGGTATAGGGTGTGAAATGAGAATCTAAAAAGTAAACATGTAATCAAAATATTAAAGAGTTTGAACGCTCATAACTCGACTATTTCTGGATAGATTACATAAATTCTTGAAACAAACTATTGATCAATTGATGTTTCAACAGGATAACGCATCAACTCATAAAAGTCGGAGACCATGGCATGATTCATTGAACAGGGGCTTCAAATTCTAAACTGGCCAACTCGTTCATCCTATCAAAAACTAATCAATTTTGAGGGGATTGTTCGTACGAAAAAAAATGCAGAAAAACAGCAATATAAAAGTGGTGAAGAGCCAACAAATAAGAAGATTTTTATTTTATTAATATATCCTTAGCATTTCGCTCCACTCTCCCATGAAAACAAAACACTAAAATCCATCGAAAACTTTTCTACACTGGTTTCGGTGATCCCTCAGGTAGCCTTCTCGACAAAAATACACGTTGATGATGTTGAACACGCCCACCTTTCCCTCTGCGTTGGTGCACACAACGGAAGTGGGCTGTCGACACATTTCCTCGCAGTCACCTTCCTTGTTCCTCCGACAGCATCCGTACTGCCACTCACAGCGATCTCCGTCGTCATCGATGAACGCTCCGTTGTTCAATCCACACACGAGCAGCAATATCAAGGCTGCCATCCGTAGGCTTATCATCATTTTGGTTTACACAGTTTATGACACTATTACGTTGTTCCCAAATATCTGTCGGTATGGAAAATAACTTCAAATTTACGCAAATTGTGCACTTGTTTGCTTCCTGATTACCTGATCCTCTCGAAACACAGAGAGAACGGTTAACAATCGCAAGCCGGGGAATTAGAACAACAGTATGAAACGACACATTTGATGTTTCAAAAAGCTGACCTCAAGCGATAGCAGCAAAATCTCTCGTCTGACTTCACCGTCAAATCAATCTCAACCATGTACTCGATTATTCGACCTCCTTCATAATGTATGTATAGCATAGCATTTTTGTAGCTTGTATAGATTTTGTTTTTGATGTTCATTTATACTTTTGAAATTATTTTCCATATTCTCCTCGTTTCTAGCTGTTTGAAATTCGAAAAGCTCATTTAAATTCGATCGGTTTTGAATAGAATGCATTTGTACGAAACTGGGGTCACTCAATTCCGTAATTTAAAAATAATTCATACAGGTACCCGTCATCGGTCACAAAAGTACTAGCGGAAATGAACAATTTTGGTCTTTTTTTTATATGTATTGGGCGGAAACTTGAAATCATCTGCGAAATCTTATACGACGAATTTCATGCCAACTCAACTGGCCGTTGGCAGCACCATCTCAGATAGCAGTGAAACGTTGTGGGTGTAAAGCCATGGGTCATTTAAGCTACTTTGCACACTTGAAATATTCGAAAAATAATTAGACAACTTTTTTGAAAAAGTCAAATTTTTTTTTTAATTTTTTACAAAAATTTATAACTTAAAAACTATGATACCTACAAAATGCATGTCACAAGATGAAATGTAGGAAATTGTTAAAATTTATACGAAAAAATACCAAACATTTTTTGGAAAACAATTTCGCTAAAAAAAGATATTTTAAAAATTAAAATTCATTTTTCTCAAAAAGGTATTTTTTTATATTCCCAAAAATATGTATATGAATAGCCCTTAAAATTTCCAACAAGTCGTCCATACATCGGAAGATGGGCACATTTACAGGGAAAAAGTTTTTCTAACAACAACTTTTTTATATTGTCTTTGAAAAAAATACAACTAATCCTAATTTTATTTACAGTCAAGATGGAGATATAGTGCATTCGACAAAGTTTTAGATCTTATTAAAATGTGAACTTTTGTCCAAGACGTCAACTTTCTATCTGTTATAATTTTTGGAATATAAGTCATTTTTGTATGAAGACTGCTGAAAAAAAAATGTGTTGCTCGTAACATTTTTGTGAATTCTCACGTTTGACATGTTCTTGACATGTTTCCAAATAGAGAAAAGTTAGCAGAGCATGTAAATTGCGATAATTATACACAAAAATATAACGAATTAAACATCAATAACATTTTTTCAAAGAAAAAAATGAAAAAGTTGTTGTTCGAAAACCTTTTTCATGTAAATGTGCCCATCGTCTGATGTATCAAAAAATTGTTGGAAATTCTAAGGGCTATTTATATTTATTTTTTCAGAATTTTAAAGGCATATGTTTTCGAGAAAAAATAATTTTTATTTTCAAAATATTTTTTTTTTCAATGAAATTTTTTTCCAAAAAAGTCTTTGATAATTTTTAATGAAAACCTAAATAATTAAATATTTTGAAAATTGAAATTCATTTTTCTCGAAAACATATGCTTTCAAAATGCTGAAAGAAATAGAAATAGCCCTTAAAATTTCCAACAAGTTCTCCATACATCGGACGATGGGCATATTTACATGGAAAAAGTTTTCCGAACAAAAACTTTTTCATGTTTTTCTTTGAAAAAAAGCTATTAATGATCAATTCGTAATTTTTTTTGTATAAATTATCTCATTTTAAATGCTCTGCTAACTTTTCTCTATTTAGAAACATGTCAAGAACATGTCAAACGTGAGAATTTACACACATAAATGTTTCGAGCAAAACATAATTTTTTTCAGGAGTCTTTATACAAAAACTATAAAGGATAGAAAGTAGAAGTCTTCGACGAAAGTTTATATTTTAACAAGATATAAAACTTTGTCGAATACACTATATCGCTATCTTGACTTTAAACAAAATTAGGATAAGTTTTTTTTTCAAAGAAAACGTTAAAAAGTTGTTGTTCAAAAAACTTTTTCCCTGTAAAAGAGCCCATCTTCCGATGTGTGGACGACTTGTTGGAAATTTTAAGGGCTACTCATATACATATTTTTGGGAATCTAAAAAAAATACGTCTTTGAGCAAAATGGATTATAATTTTTAAAATAACCTTTTTCAGCGAAATTTTTTTCCAAAATTTTTTTAGTAATTTTTGTGAAAGTTTAAACAATTTCCTACAATTTATTCTTTGACAAGAATTTTGTAGGTATCTTAGTTTTTAAGTTATAAATTTTTGTAAAAAGTTAAGAAAAATAACTTTTTTCAAAAAGTGGTCTAATTGTTTTTCGAATATTTCAAGTATGCAAAGTTGCTTAAGTGACTCATGTCATGTCATCCACAACGTTTCACTACTATCTAAGATGGTGCTGCCAACTCCTAAGACGAGTTGACATGAAATTCGTCATACATCATTATGTTTAATGAATGGTACTAAAATTGCTCAATGATTACTTGCAATTCAATATACTGTTTTTCGACATAATCGACCAAAAAGTTTTTTAAAAATATGTTTTTCTATATAACATATTAAAAATATGTTTTTCTAAAATTAAAATGATAAAATAAAAACAGCCGAAAATTACGACTTTTTTTTTCGATGCGTGTAATATGGACAGGTTTGTAATATACGAAGCGTAGAGGTTTATCGGTCATGAGAGGAAAAATGTTCTTCAACCTTGGTCTGAACTCATCACAAACGTCCATTATTTATTTTAGTGTAGAGGCACAAATTTCGGACGTTTTTCCGAGCTTCGTATAAATAAAACTAAGAATATTTTTAGTACCCATGGTATACATTTGTTTATCTATCTTTTAGCAATAAAACAAATATTGAACATTCAAAATTTCAGAACCACATTTACTTTCTTGGTGACTAAATAAACGAAATAAACTCTATCTGTTAATCTCGACAACCTCGAAAAGAGTAGCACTGCTTCATAATGATCAAGATTAACGCAAATGCAATCCTAGTTGAAAGCTGTTTTGCGATTGGCACGCGAGCCCAAATAAATTAATAACTTAATGTAATTTATTGAATAATTTGGTATTCCTCAAATAATTTTTTGGTGTACAACCTTAACACCTACTTAACCATAGCGTCAGTTCAATGCATTGATGACAGAAAGTAATTAATGTTAGCTGCTTGGAAAAAGGCTGAATATTTGCCTTAGCAGAGATTCATTACTAATACCCTAGCGTAAATATTTCCCTCCCGTTATCTTCCCTCCTTGTTTATATTTATCATTACGACTGCATAATTTGCAACACCAAACAATCGTCAGTCATAGCATTAAAAAATTAGGCGATTGTTGTATCGTTACAGGGTCAATGCACACGGGAGCAGTATCAAACAGGGTTTTAGCGTAGCGAAGATGCACTATTTTTACGTACGGGTTATGAAGCAAGCACGTACGCATACAAATATTCATATATCGATGGCTTGACGCAACTAAATATACCCACACTTACCACCGTTTTGCGCTCTTCCCAACAGATGCCCTTTCTGTCAATATTGCCAGTCTAGATTAGCTTAGCTGTCATCCTTTGTGAAGAGAGTCTTCCTACCGTCATGCGAAACCAAATCACTAACAAAACTCCAGAACATTTATTTTCTTGGTGAGCTGACGATAGCCTAGCTTGATTATTCCCCACACAATTGTGTAGCTCAGAACCTCAAAGGAATGGCGTCAGTTTGATACAATGATTGCAATGCCAAAGACATCAGCGAGTGAGTAATTGGTCGCGTCCACAGTTCAATCCGAAACGAAGACATGTGATGACGCAAAACAAGAAAGAACAAGCGATATTCATTGCTTTGAATACAGAACGATACTGAAAGTTCCTTCCTTCCTTGCTTGAGACTTTAAACTTCTTCAGTTCATTCGTCTCTAACCTTCAAAAAGGCCCTTGGAAAACTTTACTTCATCCATAATATTACTCCTCCACCCCCATTGCCTTGAGAAAGGCATTCGAAGGTTCACGAAGAATGAAAGTTTGCCTGAGCGAGATCCACTGTTTATACTCTAGGCAAATATTCCCCTTTCATTCTTCTTCTTTTCCTTCGTTCACGGAGACTTTACATCTTACGATGTTCCCTTCGTTGCTCGTTATAGACAGCTCTGTTCGGGAAAGCCCACAAATGGACAGAACAAATGTATGAGAAAATGGGAATGCTCCCTATTTTCATCAATTTAAACCATATACAGATTATGGGATTGTAATGTGCAGCATATCAAACAAATCTTTGGGAATTTCCGATTCGTTTGGTATGTAAATCACCAAAATCCGTTCGCGGCAAAAATAATTGTTAACGTCAACTTCATTCCATAAAAACGTGACCTGTTTTCTGATTTGGCACCCTTAATGAAAGACGAGTTTTACGTCAAAAACTAGTTTCAAGGAAAACGTGATTGGAGGTCATTATTATGGCCAGGTTAGATACCGCTTCACTAAAATGCCTATAGCTCGTTAATGATAGGATTTTCGAAAAGTCCTTTCTAGAGTATATTCTCTATATTTCTGAAGCTTAGGTATTCAAGCTTCAGAAATATAAGAAATTTTTTTTTTGACGTAGAACTACGTCTTTAATTAAGGGTGCCAAATCAGAAAACAGGTCACGTTTTTATGGAATAAAGTTAACCTGAAACCCCGATTGCCTTTACTCTCCTCTTGGGTGATTTTGACGTGGGATTACGTCTAACCGGAATATATGGAGGGTAAAATGAAAACCTAAACACAGAACATGCAGGAAAAAATTAAAGATTCCGAATGCTTATAACTCGAACATCTCTCATTGGATCGGAAAGATGTTTGCATCAATTGATAGGGAATATTTCTACGCATCTATCGCAACTAACAAAATGTTGTTTTTCATTAGATACTGTAAAATATTAGGCGTTATCTAAACGCTCTAACTGCCTCGTTTTGATTGGCCCGATTTACGGTTTCCCTAACACAGCCATCAAAACCAAGCAACCTTGGGGAATTCAGCATTGCAAATACATGAAAATAGGGGAACATTTGTTCTCACCGAAAAATGTACCCTAACACAGACTTCAAAACCAAGCAGCGATGGAGAAATCGGCATTACAAACACATGAAAATAGGGGGATCTTTTGTTCCCACCGAAATGTGTTCCCTAACAGAGATTTCTAAACCAAGGTGCCTGGAGGAAATCGGCATTTCAAATTCATGCAAGTCGGGGGTATTTTTTTGTTCCGACTGAAATGTGTTTCCCCAACACAGACTTCAAAACCAAGGTTTCTGGGGAAATCGGCTCTGCAAATAAATGCAAACTGCGAGTATTTTTGTCCTCGCTTGCCTTTGTGCAGACTGTCTGTCCTAACACGATATTCTAAACTTAGGAGCCTGGGAAAATCGTGTAGACACTAGAAGCGAATGAACTTTCCAGTTTCAAGCAAATCGCGGTTCGAGAAGTACGTACACTTGAGAGATGTAAAATTCAGAGGGAAATCATACCAAACGTAAAAGGTCTGTCATTAAATTTACTTGTAACGAAGAACATAATCTATCACAATGCATGGATTGACCTTACATTACATTATACAATCTTTTTACTCACAAAGCAAATATATTGAATTCAATTGAATTTTGAAACCTTTTCATTTAATCAAGAATTTAATCAATACAAACAAATGATTGCTAAGCTAATGTAGTCCCACGTCAACCTTGTAGTTATAACATAGATATAATCCACTCATTTTTTTCGATTTTCAAAAAACGCAAACTTTGACCGCTTTGCGCCACTCTCCCGATTGAGCTGAAATTTGGCATAGGGCGTTTTTTCGAGGTAGTGAACATTTTTATGGGGTAACTTTTTGAAATTTTAGGGTCGATTTTTTCCATACATTCATTGGCACCCTAATGTAGATGCGCATCAACTCACAATATGAGCTAACGCCCACATTTAGGCAGAAGGATTGCTCGTTGCGTTGTGGAGGAATGCGAGTGGTCAGTACAAATCATAGAAAACATGCCCATTTTAATCGTCAAATTGTTAACTTTGTTTGCTACATTCACTGTTCATGTTGCAAAAACATTGCTGCATAAATTCCCTGTCTAATGGTATATAACACAACATATGTCGCAATAACGATTTTGAGTGATATGCGTTTCGAAAATCTTAATGAATCGTTACATTTTTCGTAGAATGAACCCCTTGTATAGAAATCAATGACATAGTCCTATGTTAAAAAGGTCCAATATTCTGGTAGTGGCTGTCATAAGGTGGGTTGAAAGATAATGTTTACTACATATATTTTCATCAAATCAACCTATCATTCCTTGTAAAAGTTCTGATTTCCGTTTTAAATTACTCCGAATTTCAACTTGCCTCGGTGTATCTTATAGATTTTGGTAAATTGATAATTTCCTTCAGACAACATTCTAATAAAGATGTTCTAAAATAGAGGAATTTTCAAGTTTGAACTCAATTTTTGAGTAAGTTTTTCACAATGCAAAAAAAATCCTCGAAAATTTAATTCATTTTCAATAACCTTGTCGAACACCATATTTGAAACACATATCTGGCACATATGTTTTGGAAAGAAAGTTTGTTGATTGAAGATAAGATGTTTCCAATAAAATTCGAGATTCGAGAACAAAAAAAAGTCAAAATATCGAAGAAGGTCGACTGTCTTTCGGTTGAATCGGCGTGAAGTTGGTCTAAAACACTATTGTTCTTTTCTTGGCATAAATTCCAAACTCTTAACTGTATAAGTATCACATAATTTACATGTTTGGAACTCTTTGTTGAAAGCATTCTCATCTGTTAGTTTGTTTTATCCCAGTGGAAAAAATAAGCCTGCGTTTTTATCTATTTGTTATCCTTATGTTTAACGGTCTTCAGCTTCATGAACGAGACTGTCCCGTACATATTCCGTTCGAACAGAAGTGTCTGGAGGCAGATAACGACTGGTACTGAAAATCCACCGAGAAACGAAGACGAAAGCTCATTTCGTTCTTTTATCCTTCATGTCCATTTCGTGACTCATCGGAGCATTCCGCGGGAAAGTGCAAATTGCGCTTCACCCGAAATGGCTCTACTGAATCCGCTAAATTGTTGCTACTGAATACGTCATTCGCTATGTCGTAAACAGTCGGTTCTCAGTAAATCTCGGCTTTGTTTTACTTTCTAGGACGTAAAACCCTGAGACAATAGTAACATAACGGGGATTTATCTTCGGTGACGCTGTCTTCAGCCAATGCCAACCAAGATGGGCGCGTTTTCGCCCGCTCATATCATGACACAATTTGTATAGACACCTGTCCAATTTTAATGTGGATGTGAAAGCCACACACAGATTACGAATTGATTGCAGTCCTCCTTCTTGGCGCGTTCTGATGGAACCAGTCACGGGCGGTCACCGATAGTATTTCGGAGATCTGAACTTGAGATTATTCAAAGTGACAGTAGGCCTGCGTACTTCGTTTGCCGGTGTCTGCTCTGCGTAATCACCGTGTCAACAGCCCGTTTATCAGAACACAATAAGACAAATAAGATATGCAGCATCGCGGTGAATTATTCCGCACTCGCGAGTCGTTGGTTGTCCGGGAAACTATATGGAGTGATTTGGGCTCCGTTATTTCTAATTTGGATAATTCAGACCATCCAGGTTTTAGAACCGTAGAAGTGTTCTGTCATTTTTTTGCAAGTTCGAAAATGTAGCGACGTAAGTGTTCTAAGTTCCGATGGCTTGGCTGCGTTAGATGATTCTCCATGCTTTTTCATTGAAGATGAGGTACCAGCAGTGCGTAATTGATCTCGCGATCGTTCTGGTTACGATCCCATCGTTAATCGTCGTAGCGCTGCTGTTGGAGTATACGATGAACCACACCGACTGGTCGGATCAGCTCGAATCCCAAGTGGTAGTCCTCGGACTGGCTGTGGCTTTTTTCGTGATATGCATCATGGTGGCACTCTATCTTACCCACCGGGTTGGTGCTTGTCTCTGGACCGGGCCACTTTCGATCGATCATCAGTCGATTTTCTCCATCGAGCGTGCGCTGGAAAGTGCACCTCCTCCGGATTACGATACGATCCTATTGGATCCGCCTTCTTATGATAAGCTGGAAAAGTATTTACTCATTGACGTTCCTCCGCCCACGTATGCCGCATCGGTGGCCTCTCTGGAAGGCGCCCATATCTGACATGAACGAGCATGTAGACGTTAATTAGTGGTGTATTGCGAGATCATGAAGAAAAATAAATGTGGATACTGAAGCACTGCTTGGAAATAATTAAGACTGTTTATTGACTGAAGATAAGGTTCTCTTGTGCATTTTGCGCATAATAAGATACCATGCTATGGGCTGGTGATATTAAGTGTTGTGAAAAATAAGTGATTTCCGAGCACCAGAAAATAGCATGTATGAGTTGAAGTTGTCGTAATCATTGAACTTTAATTTCATTTTACAATAGAAGTATTATTTAGTATTGTCCAAAAGAAAAATGCTTGAATCATTTAGTGTAGTGATATTGAGATTGAAAATGTTATGTGTAATATATGCGCTTAGAATGATTTTACTTTTTCATATTTTACATCTCACTTCTTAACTAGGCGAACCTAGCCAGAATTTTCACCTGCCCCCGGGCTTCTGAATGCCAAAGGGGGACTAGGCTCTGCGGAATGCACGTATCTGCATGCTCGTGCTGTTTTAGTCCTGACCGAGGAATTGTCGGACAATCGCGCAGGTGCTAAGGATGACCGACTTTTGGATGCCGGCCAATTCCTTCTCGATGTTCAACACCTTTAGCGCTTCCAGAAGTGTCTTCGGGATAATTCCAGTTCCAGAGAGAACGACTGGAACAATTCTTGGGACCTCCCTTAGCCCCCACAGTTCCTTGAGCTCCACGGCCAATGGTCGGTACTTGCAGATTTTGCGACCGTGGGTCTCCTCCAGATTCTGGTTCAGTGGAATAGCGACATCGATGATGGTGACTTTGCGGTCGCTCTTGTCGTAAACCATTATATCTGGGCGGTTGTGGTGGATCGAGAGGTCGGTCAGAACAGTGCGATCCCAGTACAGCTTGAAACGGTCATTTTCCAGGACAGGTGCAGGCAGGTACCGGTAGTTTGGTACGTTGTCTTCCAGTAGAGCACATTGGAGCGCCAGTTGTCGATGAACAATACGGGCCACGTTGTTGTGGCGCTCGGTGTAGGCTGCGTTGGCCAAAACGGGACAGCCTCCCATAATGTGCTCTATGTTTTCACCTGGTTGATGGCACATCCGGCAAATGTCATCAACGTCTTGATGCCAGACGTACCGCCTGCAGTTTCTCGTCGGCATTATCCTGTCCTGGATGGCTATCATGTCGGCTTCTACTACTGAAGAGAGTTCACCACGCGTTAGCCACAGATTAGATGCGGCCTTGTCGACGTGTGGCCGGTCCAGTTGATGGGGGTGGGCACCATGCACTGCCTTCTGCTTCCAAGCTGCAATCTTCTCCTCCACTGTCTGCAGATTGCAGTTGAGTTGGTACTCCGCTTGCGCCAAGTGCAGAGCGCTGTATCCTCTGTCGGCGGCGCAGACAGCCCGGTATAGCGCGTTTTGGTTGGCGCGTTCTGCGAAGTACTCGCGCAGTTGTCGTACCTGGGCAACACACAGTGCAGAAATGTCGACGATTCCAAGTCCCCCTTCTTTGCGTGGTAGTGAAACTCTCTCCAGTGCCGATTGAGGATGGTGCATTCCGGCCTCTTTGAATGCTTTCCTCATCCTCCTCTCAAGGTCCTCTAGGTTAGTTTTGCTCCATTTGACTACACCAAAACTGAAGGTCAGCAGGGGAACCGCGAATGTGTTGATCGCGCGTACCTTATTCCCCGCGTTGAGGAAAGTCCTCAGGACACAGTTCACTCGACTCAAGAACTTGTCTCGCAGCTCCGTCTTGATGTCGGAGTGGCGAATCCCGGTGAGCTGTCGGAATCCAAGATATTTATAGGATTCGCCACGAACCATGTCTCTTATAAACTCGCCGTCATAGACCTCGTAGCCTCCGGATTCGGTAAGTTGTCCTTTCAGCAGGTGGACACAGCGACACTTGTCGAGGCCGAACTCCATACAGATGTCCCTGCTTATGTCTTCGACAACCCGGATAGCTACACCTAGACGCTGACGTGAATCAGCGTAGACCTTGAGATCGTCCATGTAAAAGGTATGGGTCACTTCTTCGTGGGCGCCGTCGCCATACCTTATTTTATAGCCATGACCGTTTCTATTGAG